>NW_007729480.1:163534-173732 GCF_000696425.1 Galeopterus variegatus
AATATCAAGGGTATGTACTCAGATGAATATAGAAATAAAATTTTTGTTTAAAAGTGACTTTTCACTATAACTGGGTTAAAAAAAAACCTATTTTAAAATGTTTTAAATGGTCTTACATTCACTCAAATCTCCCAATTTCAAAACAGCAATATCTGGGATAAATGTATACTGACACAATTCTAGTTCAGTCTCTCAATTCCTACGGATCTTTTCTTTGATACTCATATAAATTTTATCTCAATTTATAAGTCTTTAACTAATACTATTCAACAGGGAGATAGATGTTTGACGGCTTATTTTTCATAGTTAATGCTGATTACCCGTATTAGACAATAGCATAAAAGCTAGTAATCCATTAATTTTCCCTTTTTGTTTTTAAGATTATCTTTTTGAGGTACTACGAATTTATAATACTTCTAACAAATCATGAATCACAGTCATGATTAATTATTCATAATAAAATCAGAAATTATTTTTTCTCATCTCACAATTTAATCACTGCCATCCTGCAACCCTGCATCGTTAGAGCAGCAGGGATTGGCAAATTTCTGTACAGGACCAAACAGTAATTTTAGGCTTTGTGGGCAGTATAATCTCTGTCTCAACTACCCACCTCTAGCATAGCAGGAAAGCAGACACAGATAACATGTAAATGAATGGGTGTGGCTGTGTTCCAATAAAAATGTATAAAAACAAAGCCAAAGATCAAAAACAAAGTACAAATATAAAAGGAATGCATTTTTTTTTTCATAAAGCTTTCCCACAATGGCAGAGGGAGATAATAAAATATTTTATTTCAAAGAGTCTCTCTGTTAAGCTACTTGTAAAGTTAGGTATAGATATAGAAAAGAATTTGGCCAAGAAAAGTACTCGGATCACTTAGAATGTAGACAGTTCAACCACAGTGATTAAATTTTGTCTGTTACCCATAATCTTATACCCTAGAACAGGATTTTTTTTTTTTCCTTTTTGTCTTTTTTTGTGTCCGGCAAGGACCGCAACCCTCAGTGTCGCGCCCGTACCGGACTGGGACCGGCAACAGGATCGCAACCCTCGGTGCTGCGCCCGCCCCTCGCTCAGCCAGTGAGTGGGAACCGGTCTGTATGTGGGATCCGAACCCTTGGCGGGAGTGCCGCCGCGCTCCCAAGCGGCGCACTGTAGCAGTGTGCCACTGGGCCGGCCAGTAGAACAGGATTTTTCAACCTCAGCACTACTAACACACTGAACGGGGTAACTATTTGTTGTGGCGGGCTGTCCTGAGCATTATAAGATGTTTAACAGCATCCCTGGCCTCTACCTAGTAGATGCTAGTAGCAGTCCTCCACTTAGTACAATCACAAATGTCTGCAGACAGTCAAATGTTCGCTGGGGGCAAAATGACCCCAGCTGAGAACCACTGCCCTAAACAATGTTTGCACTTTAATTTATCTTTAAAGCCTATATTCTTTTCCTGTTTATAATCACAGTTTATCCAACTTTTTCATATAAAACATCACTTCAAAGTTTTACAGATTATACTACTGAAATGCCATATAATATGATATAAAACCATAATTCCTCCATTGCTGCTAAATACCTATGTTGGTTGCAATATAGGTATTAAAAAAATTTGAAATTACTTCCTTAGGACATACTCAAATTAAAATATTTATCTATTCACTGGGCCAGTTACTTTTTTAACGACTCCTGATACATAATTTTAATCTAAAGTGCCTTCCAAAAGGATGATGTACCACTAGCCATTTTGTGATTTTTAGTTTCTCTGTATCCTTACTAGAATTTTTACCAGGCAAAAATATGCCTTGTGTTGTCTCCAATTACTATTGAGGATATTCATATATACATTTGCTAGTTATACTTTATTTCTCAAAATAGTAAAATAATCACAATTTTAATCAAAGAACTAAGTTACAAAATTATCTATTTTATAAGAGGAGGGGAAAAATTCCTGAAACAAAATCTACCATAAGCAATTACTACCCAGGCACTGGTTTTTCACAGTTGGCTGGTTTTTCAAATATTTACATTGGTATCATGTTTTACTGACATTCTTTGTGAATAATGGGTGATTGGAGCGGTGACTCCAGGGATGTGTTGCGAAGGAAAGAGATGCCTGTGTTAAACAGCCTGCCTTCTACATGATTAAAAGTAAAGAACATTAAATAGACCAAATAGGAATAAGAACAAATTTACAATATAAAACCTGTTACATTACATGATTTCAAAAGTTTAAAGAAAGAATTACAAGTAATTCACAATAATCTTCAATGCTTACATTTTTCTTTTTTTACCCAAATTTAGTCGGATTTTAGCAACTTTGGGATATAAGCCAGCACAAACAACAGCTTTAATTATCTTCTCATTATCTATTGGAGACGGGAAGACAGAGGGAAAAAAAAGTGAAATACTGATACAACGGATAACAGCAGCAAGTTATTTGCACTGTGTTTTCTGCTTTACCTGAATTTATATTAGCTTCTGGATCTTTAGGATTTCTATTGCTTACAAATCCGGCTCCAAGAAGATGCTCAGCAAACTGTCCTTTCATGTTATGCAGCATCTGGGGAACAATGGTAACAAACAGAACGAGAACACCTTTCACACACAGGGGCTATAAAGCATACGCTCATATAATTTAGTTGTAAACTTTCCCTACTATCTGAAAACACTTTTTTACAAAAATGTGATGTTTTAAAAAGCAGGGGCTGGCAAACTACAAAAGCCTGATTTTCTCAATTAAGTTTTACTGGAACACAGCCACACCCATTCATCTACATATTGTCTAGGGTGGCTTTTGCACCTTAAAGGCAGAGGTGAATGGTTGCAACAAAGACCATAACGGCCTGCAAGCATAAAATACTAGGCCTTTTACAGAAAACATTTGCATGTCATAAGGGATAGCCATTGATGTTTTAGGATTATTCCAAAAGACTAACATAATGTTTAAAATCATTTTCAACCCCTTATTTTGAAAAAATATACAAAAGCATAAAAAACATAACTAACATCTGTATTTCTATTACCAAGAATGAACTACTTTTAACATGTTGGCACATAAGCCTAAGGCTTGTTTTCTGGGGGGTTTTTTTGTTGTTGTTTTTCAAGAAAAATTACTATTTGAGTAAAAATGATGCACAGATCCTTATAAAGCATTCAAGTAAAACAGAAAAGTACAAATGAAGAAACTTCCCTCACCTCAATACTCTTCAGAAATTATTATGAATTAAGTAAACAAGACTGCAGACACATTAGGAATGTATCCTAACAATGAGATCACAGTATATAAAAATTGTTTTTATAAAACTATCACAATTAATTTTAGTTGAATTTAAAGAAAGTAGAAATTAAAGTCAATAACGAGATGAATCTTTTATTTTCAAAGTCTCAAAAAATATTTTCTAAAGAATCCTTTTTAAGCTTAAAACAAGAGATTATAAAACACAGATTTGATCATATTTCAGTATAGATCCCCTTCATGAAAGGTGTGACTTTGATTTCCCTACTTAATTTTTCTTAAATTTCTTAATTTTCCTAGCCACCTCCTGGTTTTTATTATCATTTCTTCATATTGTTCAAGATAATAATCTTTACATTCAATTCTGTACGTATAATTCCCAACACTATTTTATATTAGTTTATATTTAAGTTATTTCAGTGCACACCATCATTGAAGTCTCCACTCTGATTCATCTCTTAATAGTCATTTCAATTGTCAATGAGTTTTTCAAGAAGAGCTCGTGGGTACAGTATTTCTTGAGTGCTTTCTTGAATGCCTGTCCTTTGTCTTTATATTTGAATTCGTATCTTGACTGAACATGATATTTTCAAACAACACCCAGATTCAGCCACATTTTCATTCTTCCGGTTCATTTCATTTTTCCTGTTTCAAGGAAATGTTCTTATATGTCTCTGAATAAGCATCTGATTACATATGATTTTTATGTAATAAAAATCCTCATGATGGATCAGTCCCATCTTGCTGTCTATAAGCTTTTTACTTACTGCTTTAATTTCTGTCTTTTTCAGCTGCATCCACGACCTGTGATTATGTCAAGCTTTTCTTCTACAGCAATAATTCGTTTTTAAGGGGTGTCCATTTTGTTCCTTGTGATTTTCTTTTGGTTTTCAATTTGATTTCTTAGATGAACAGTCTTTTCATTCATTCTATTGGTTCATTTTCTTATCTTTGTTTTACTACACTTATATTCTTATTAAGCTACTCCATATTATGAAGCAATTGGAAGGTATTTTCTGTTGAAATATGCTGTATTTCATTCCTTTTTTTCTTTGGCCGTAGTGTCTTTCAGAGTTGTCATAACGCTTTTTCTCATTTTGCTAATGATTAGGCACTTTTGGGTAAGATATGCTAGATTCTTGACTTGTTTACCGCTTTGTAGATTTGTTAAATGTCCAGTATCAGGGTTCAGGCCACATAGCTGGAGTGTACGTATTGGAAGGTGAGGCTATTCCTATTTGTACTGGCCTGAGATCATTTCCCCAGTTCAGTGTAGAGTCTGAAGTGCATATGCCCTATTTATTGCTTATTTTCTTCTGTTTCACAAATGCCTGCCACACATTATTTTCAGTACATTAAATCAGAAAAGTTAAAAATAACTACCTATTTGATATTTTTCAATAGATTTTAGATGTATTAGTAAAAATTCTTAGTTTGAATCATCAAAATGGCAACTAGAGGGTGAGAATAGGAACATTAAATGAGCCTCACTATGCTTCCCTGTTATGCTGTGCAACCTTGTTTCTTTTCTCAGCCATTAGTTTTTTGTTTATTATATTACATTATACATCTTCACTTGTTTTGTTGACTTAATAAAGATTCTCCCTACTATTCTGTATACAATACAAATATACACAAAATTTGTATATATTTGACTTTTGCTACATATCTAATTATATACTATGGAAACATATATTCATCAATTTAATTTATATATGACAATTACCACAAAATATTCACCGTTACCTGTAGTGTGTTTGAAGAAAGAAAATATTCCCAGCAATAGTCCTTTTCATATCGGAAACCACGTCGCCTAGCTTCTTCCCAGCCCTAAAGGACAAAGAAATAAAGAAATCTATATCCAGCAAGGGATTAATATCCATAATATACAACTCAAGCAATTACACAGTAAAAAAACAAATAACCCAATTAAAAATTGGGCAAAGGAACTGAATAGACATTTTTCAAAGGAAGACATACAAATGCCCAACAGGGATATGAAAAAATGCTCAACTTCACTAGTCATCAGGGAAATGCAAATTAAAACCACACTGAGATATCATCTCACTTCAGTTAGACTGGCTGTAATCAAAGAGACAGAGAATAACAAATGCTGGTGAGGATGTGGAGAGAAGGGAATGCTCCTTGCACTATTGGTGAGACTGTAAATTAGTACAACCACTATGGAAAACAGTATGGAGGTTTCTCAAAACAACTACAGACAGACCTTCCATACAATCCAGCAATCCCACTTCTGGGTATATACCCTAAGGAATGGAAATCATCATGTTGAAGGGATGCCTGGCACTCCCATGTTCATTGCAGCTGTGTTCACAATAGCCAACATATGGAACCAAGCTATATGTCCATCAATGCATGACTGGAAAAAGAAAATGTAGTATATATACACCATGGAATACTACTTTGCTATAAAAAAGAATGGAATTCTCCCATTTGCAACAACATTGATGAGCTTGGAGAAATTTATGTTGAGTAAAATAAGCAAAGCACAGAGGGATAAATACCGTATGTACTCACTCGTAAGTGGGAGCTAAGAGAGAGAGAAGGAAGGAAAGAAAGACCACAGTGGTGCGTTGTACTTGCAGAGCAAGAGAACATACCTAGGGAGACAAAGTGGAGTGCGGAAAGGGGGATGGGGAGGGAGGTCGGGGATAATTGGGGGGATAATTGGGAGGATAATTGGGTGGGGGATTTGGGGTATAATCACAATTTGTGGTAATGGGCATGCTGACAGTATGGATCTGGCCATCACACCTTAGGCACGAGTGGTGACAATTTGCTTTGTACCCCATGAATATTCATAACCAATAAAATAAATAATAAATAAATAAAAAGAAAAAAATCTATATTGTTCCTCAAAGTAAAGATTACTTACAAGTTTCTGTCTTTATTTTAATAATAATTTAATCTTCTACTGATTTTCATTTTCTTTGTAAAAACTTCAAAGAACTTTCAAATTTACAAACTAAAAAAAACCTCCCCATGATCCTAGTTAAGAGATAACCACAATTGAAGTTCCAGACCTTTATACAAATAAGTTATATAGTGATATATTCATTGTGTATTTCACACAAAATGGCATACTATGCATAATGTATTAATCAATCACCTTCACAAATGTTTTTTTAAGCTATAAAAAGAAGAAAATGGGAAAAAGGGAAAGAAAAGGCTAAATACATTCAAAAGAAAAGACACGTAAACTTTCCCAAAATACGCTGTACAAAACAAACTAGAGCTATACTAAAAAGTTACCACCTCTATAAACCAATTACATTAAATTTTGCAAAGATGGATGATAAATGTTTACCCTTGGATAAGCTAGGTTTTTGGGAACAGAAAATGTCTCCCCAATCTGAATTATGTGCATGATTATTATACTCTATCAAAATGTCAATTCTGAATATAGAGGTACTTTATTAATGAATAGAAAAAAACTGTCAGGAATGGCAATATGACAAAAATAAAAGGAATAATACTAAACATAAAAATTGTTCACTTGTTCTATTCTTATCAAAACACACTTTTTTCCCTAAAAGGGCAAATGTAATGAGCTATTACAAAATTGAGAATTACGATTTTTTTTTCAAATCTTCACCTAATTTTAATATTCTCAGCAATTTATTCCTGATACCTGTAATATAGATTTTAAAAGGTTAATATGTTCCTGTTGTACTGTCAGCTTCGCATTTGAATAATCTGTCACAATCCAGAACTTTTTTTTTTTTTTTTTTTACCTCAAATGCATTGACAACTGTCAAGTGGTCACTTTTAGTATCCTTTGCTAATTCCTTTCTTCTTGCATCTGCGATCTTTTCTTTTCCCTTAAAAAAGTAACAAAGGCAATTTAAATTGCTCAGATGCTATAATAGAGAACAGCATTCCAATAAAAAGCTAATTAAAAATGTATCTAAGCAACAGCTACTTTCTACATCTAAAAATGCCTAGCCTTCATTTCTTTCTTACCAATGGAATGACAAAGGGATCTTTGAAGCTGAGACTAGCAGCAATAGTGAGAACTGGGTCTAAGCAACAGAACAGAGCTCCAAAAAGAATCATTTTCCCAATATGTGGCTCAACTGGTAACCGTGCTAAATGGACTCCAAGAGGTGTCAATTCTTCTTGTTTATCCAAAGCGTTCTGTAAAGAAAGACTTTATATTTAAAACAGACATTGTAAAGCATTATGTTTACAGCTATCTTTGTTTAATTAAAAGAAGTAACAGTCCACTGTGCACTCTCTTAAGCCCAAATACCCTAATACCGTTCAGCTTTGGTTTTCTTCATCAAAACATAAATTCTGAGGTCAGCAAAGGTTAGAAACTTATTTAAACAAAAACAAAATTATCTACAACTTGGCTTTACTGTAAATGTTAGGAGAGAAATAAAAGAAATAACGAACTAGCAAACTTTCAAATAAAGAAAATCACCCAATAAAGTATGAATTGTGGAAAAACAAAAAAAACGAGACACTGTCATATATTTGGAATATGCAATGCATAGCCCCTAGATTCTAGCAATTTAGGTGGCATAAGACAAGAAGGCAAGAGATAAAGAACATATCTAAAACCCTGGAAAATGGGAGTGACTTCTGCTTGGATTCCCTAAGTAATTGGTCCAACCGTCCCACAAAGGACAGGACAGCTAGAAAAGATTGAAGACACTGACAAGTTAATGTAAGAATTACAAGTCTAGGGTTTGTGGAAGAACAGATGTCCAGGGAGGTAAGCCTAGAGGTTAGGGACAATTTTCTTGGCAGAAGCAACATAAATCTTCCTGGAGGAAGTTATCATCCTAGGCTTCACATTTTTATCTACAAAGCATTGCGTAAACAGACTTTCCAGTACACAATTAAAAAACCAGACATACCAGAAGATACAAACAAGAAATAATAAAAAACAGAATCTGTAGCATCCCATCAGACATAGACTTCTATTAAACATTTTTGAAGGAATTACCCTCAGTCTTATAAAAACTCTTTCAGAGAAGAGAAAAAGAAAAAAGAAATCATAATACACCCAACTTTTGAGCCTAGCAAAATCTTGATACCTAAATATAAAAGGGACACTTGAAGAAAGAAAAACTAAATAAACTTACACATGAAAAACAAAAAACAAATCATAAGTAAATTGAATCCTAGCAAGTTAGGTTTATTTGAGGCATGAAAATTGGTTTAACATTTGAAACATCGATGTAATTCAATACATTAATAAACTAAACAAGTCATATCATAATCTCTTCATCAGAAACAGAAAAAGGGTTTAATAAAATTGATTACCCATGCATAATAAAAATTTTAGTAAACTAAGAATACTTTCTTAATGTTGTAAGAGCTTCTGTAAAAAATATCCAACAAACATCATACTCAGTGATGAGCCTGTTGACAGCTCTCCCTTTGAGAACAAGAACAAGACTGGAATGGACACTATCATACAACTTCTGCTCAACATTGTACTGGGGTCCTAGAAAACTGGAAAGGAATAAATAAAACTGTAATTATTTAAAGAGGTGACTACATATGCACAAAAATCTACATATAGTTATTAGAATAAGTGGGTTTTACAGCATTAATGAATACAAGGTCAATATTCAAAATCCAATTGCACTTCTATGTATCAGACTTATAAGAAAATGAAACATTTAAAAGTTAAAGCAGAATCCAAAAATGCCACTAACCAGAAATAAACCTAAAAAAAGATCATAAAGCCCCTATGTAGAAAACTCTTAAACACAGAGAGGGTAAATACCTAAATAAATGGAGGAATAGATCATGTTAAAATATTCTAAAGATGTCAGTTCTCTCCAAATTGATTTACAGATTCAGTGCAAGCTCAATCAAAATCCCAAGATTCTAAAATTTATTTGGAAATACAAAGCACCAAGAAAGGCCAAGACACTCTTGAAGAAGAATGAAAAGACAAAGCACCAAGAAGGGCCAAGACATTTGAGTGATTGGTTCTACCAGACAGCAAGATTTATTACAAAGCTAGAGAAATTAAGGCAGTGTGTGACACTGGTTCAAGATACAAACACAGACCACCAATAGAATAGAACAAAGCCAGAAACAGACACACAAATCCATAGACACCTAACCTATAACAAAGGATGCAAAACAAAGAGAAAAAGAAAGAATGAACTTTTCTATAAATGGTGTTTGGTCAATTGGATCTGCATATGTAAAAACTACGACTCCTGCTTTACCAAAAGCACACAAATCATATGCAGATGGATTATGTATCTAAATGTGAAAGACAAAGTTTTTTTTTTTTTAAAAGTCTTCATAAGCCCAGAGTAGGTACATTTATTAAAGGGCAAAAACCAATAACCTTTAACACTGATATATCTGACTACATTAAAATAAAGAATATTTATGAAGACACTATTAAAAAGAGAAAAGCTGAAAATATAGACACAACTGATAAAAAGCTCAGATGAAGAGTACACAAGTATATAATGATCTCCTACAACCTAAAAGAAAAACAGGCACCAACAATTTACAAGAGACTATTCAAGTGAGCAATAAACATATGAAACCTGCTCACAAATTCAATGATAGTCATGAAATGCAAATTAAAACTACTACATACCTACTGGCATGGTTAGAATAAAAGACCAATAATACAAACGGTTAGTGAAGCTACAGAGCAATGAGAACTGTCATCTAGCAGTGGTGGAAGTGGAAGTGTTTCCAACAACTTTAGAAAACCGTTAGGGGTATCTCCCAAACTTGGTCATATATGTATCTTATGATGCACTGAATTCACAACTAAGCGTGAGATATACTCGAACATGTGAACCAGGCAACACTGAATTCTGAAGAATATTCATACCAGCATTATATGTGATAATCCCAGACTAGAAATAACAAAAATGTCTTTTCAGTAGTCATACAATAAAATACGGCCCCGCCCCCCCCCCCCCAAAAAAAAAAAAAAAAAAAAAAAAA
>NW_007729480.1:174732-177918 GCF_000696425.1 Galeopterus variegatus
ACAAACATCATACTCAGTGATGAGCCTGTTGACAGCTCTCCCTTTGAGAACAAGAACAAGACTGGAATGGACACTATCATACAACTTCTGCTCAACATTGTACTGGGGTCCTAGAAAACTGGAAAGGAATAAATAAAACTGTAATTATTTAAAGAGGTGACTACATATGCACAAAAATCTACATATAGTTATTAGAATAAGTGGGTTTTACAGCATTAATGAATACAAGGTCAATATTCAAAATCCAATTGCACTTCTATGTATCAGACTTATAAGAAAATGAAACATTTAAAAGTTAAAGCAGAATCCAAAAATGCCACTAACCAGAAATAAACCTAAAAAAAGATCATAAAGCCCCTATGTAGAAAACTCTTAAACACAGAGAGGGTAAATACCTAAATAAATGGAGGAATAGATCATGTTAAAATATTCTAAAGATGTCAGTTCTCTCCAAATTGATTTACAGATTCAGTGCAAGCTCAATCAAAATCCCAAGATTCTAAAATTTATTTGGAAATACAAAGCACCAAGAAAGGCCAAGACACTCTTGAAGAAGAATGAAAAGACAAAGCACCAAGAAGGGCCAAGACATTTGAGTGATTGGTTCTACCAGACAGCAAGATTTATTACAAAGCTAGAGAAATTAAGGCAGTGTGTGACACTGGTTCAAGATACAAACACAGACCACCAATAGAATAGAACAAAGCCAGAAACAGACACACAAATCCATAGACACCTAACCTATAACAAAGGATGCAAAACAAAGAGAAAAAGAAAGAATGAACTTTTCTATAAATGGTGTTTGGTCAATTGGATCTGCATATGTAAAAACTACGACTCCTGCTTTACCAAAAGCACACAAATCATATGCAGATGGATTATGTATCTAAATGTGAAAGACAAAGTTTTTTTTTTTTTAAAAGTCTTCATAAGCCCAGAGTAGGTACATTTATTAAAGGGCAAAAACCAATAACCTTTAACACTGATATATCTGACTACATTAAAATAAAGAATATTTATGAAGACACTATTAAAAAGAGAAAAGCTGAAAATATAGACACAACTGATAAAAAGCTCAGATGAAGAGTACACAAGTATATAATGATCTCCTACAACCTAAAAGAAAAACAGGCACCAACAATTTACAAGAGACTATTCAAGTGAGCAATAAACATATGAAACCTGCTCACAAATTCAATGATAGTCATGAAATGCAAATTAAAACTACTACATACCTACTGGCATGGTTAGAATAAAAGACCAATAATACAAACGGTTAGTGAAGCTACAGAGCAATGAGAACTGTCATCTAGCAGTGGTGGAAGTGGAAGTGTTTCCAACAACTTTAGAAAACCGTTAGGGGTATCTCCCAAACTTGGTCATATATGTATCTTATGATGCACTGAATTCACAACTAAGCGTGAGATATACTCGAACATGTGAACCAGGCAACACTGAATTCTGAAGAATATTCATACCAGCATTATATGTGATAATCCCAGACTAGAAATAACAAAAATGTCTTTTCAGTAGTCATACAATAAAATATGTCAAAAAAAAAAAAAAAAGAAAGAAAGAAAATGAATGAACTATGGCTGAAAGAAGCAATGCAGATGAATCTCACAATGTTAAGTGAAAGAATCCAGAACTCTGTTGCTGCACATCCTGTATGAGCTAATGTAAAGTTCATAAAATTGGCAAATTTAAACTGAACTCTTTATAGAGATGCATAACCATCAAGAAAAATGAGCAAGAGATTACCATTGAAGTCACAATAGAGGTTATCTTTGGAATTAAAGGACAGTGGAGTGATTGGAATTTATAATTAGTTGGCTTACATACTCTAACACTCTAAGTTAAAATTTAAAAAAAAAAAAAAAATTTACCAATTCCATCAGGTGTTTTATGGAGAGCAACACTGCCTCATTTGATGGTGGATCCATTAACCTACTCAGAAAATAAGCAATTCCACCTAGTTTTAAAATCTGGGGGGGAGACAAATATAATTAAACATATATATTGACATAATTTAGTCCTGCCTGTGTCAATCACTCAAATAAAACATCAAACTTATACGTGATTTTTAAGTTAGTTATTTTACCAAGATGAATTAAAATTACATTTGTGATTTTATAAAAACATGTTTAAAGTTCTACTTTCTACCAGTAACTCTAATAAGAAAAGTAGCTGGTTAAAATCTCAGCAAACAATTACCAATTTTATTCAAAATAAGGCTAATTATATCAAAATATATAAGATGCTGGAAAAAATGATAAGTATTTCTAACGAGGGATAACATCTTAAGATGTAATAACAGTATCTAACATTTACTGCACACTTACAATGTGCCAGGCACTGTTCTAAGAATTTTATATGAGGTAACTTAAATAAAAAATCTGTCTAATAAAACAGAACTAGCTTTCTAGTGGAGGAGTTGGAATTTGAACAAAGGTAGCCTGGCTCCAGAGCAGTACAAAATTAAAAACTGTTTAATACACATTTGAAGGAAAGTGTAAATACACAGTTTACTAACACACACACACACAAATATTAATGCATGATAATACATTCACTCCTCAGTATCTGTGGGGATTGGTACTTGGTCCTCCTGTAGATACCAAATCTGCAGATGCTCAAGTTCCCGATATAAAACAGCAGAGTATTTGTATATAACCTGTGCACATCCTCCTCGATTCTTTAAATCATCTCTAGATTACTTATAATACCTAAATGCTATGTAAATAGTTGTTGTATTGTTTAGGAAATAATAACAAGAAAAAAAATCTGTATATGTTCAGTACAGATGAAATTTTTTCCTCCAAACATTAATACAGTATAGTTGACCCTTGAACAACACAGTTTTGAACTGTATGTGTCCACTTATACACAGGTTCTGCATCTGTGGGTCAAAAAAAATTGTATTTGTAGGATGTGGAACCTGCATAAATGGAGCGGTTCCACAGGGCCAACTACTTAAGTATGTAACTACTTGACTTAGGGAAAGTTATACACAGATTTTCAACCATGAGGAGGGTATGCCCCTCTACCCTCCATGTTGTTCAAGGGTCAACTATACTGTATTAATGTTTGGAGGAAAAAATTTCATCTGTACTGAACATATACAGATTTTTTTTCTTGTTATTATTTCCTAAACAATACAACAACTATTTACATAGCATTTACGTT
>NW_007729480.1:178289-179539 GCF_000696425.1 Galeopterus variegatus
CCAAAGGAGTTCTCAAAATTTCTGGCAGTTGATAGTCATCTAGAAGACTTGCTCTAAGACCGTTATACAGATGATAGCAATGACCAGGCTGAACTCTTTTGAAAAAAAAAAGAGAGGAAAAGAGATACCAATGACCTTTTAAAACTCCAGAGAAAAGAGCAGGCAGGGAAAGTAGCTAATACCTATTTCTCACCAGCCTCATAATAACTAATTTACATAATTATTATTTCATTTTTATGAATCATATATTCCTTACCCATCTGTTTGGAAAAACCCTAAACCCTCTATCCCCATGTCCCAGTTTTAAGAAAGAAATACAAGACTCGGCCCTTGCCCAATAATCTGGTTCCCTATTTCTGACAGATTCCAGATCACCATGCTCAGTAACAGCAGTCTAGACACTCAGGTTAAGGCTAAAAGTTGTAACCTCAAATACGCCTTGTGAGTGTATTGTGTAACAAATCCTGGCATTATATTAACCTGTTTATATTATTTAAAAAGATTTTAAGTACATTCTATTTAGTGAGCTCTCAGAGGGATACTGATCTTATTTTATGTTTGCCACTAGTAACATAAATGATACCATTTTAAGGACAGATGTTAAGAGGTGACAGTATTCATGTATTTTCAAGCAGGATAATTATCTGTATAGGCTCTTGCTGTTACAGGAATAAAAATAAATTCTAAACATCTTAGCTATTTCTGCCATGAATCTACCTAGACCCATCATTATATAATATGCCTGAACACCTCTCGAGTAAAAACTAAAAGTACAAGTATCTTCATTGAGCACCATATAGTATGGCTTTTTCCTGGCCTCCAAAATAATCATCAATCTCATTAGGCTTTGCTAAAGGAATTTATATCTATGGAGCATGCAAGGGACTATTTTCCTTTTAAATTAGATCACTAAAATTCCACAGGTAACTTCAACCAATTGGGAATGAAGAATTAGTTAATATGTAATATACCATTCCTTTATTGTTTCATGGGTCAGACCTAAAGCCAAGTGTGTTTACTCTTCATATATAAAGGTGTGCCCAAACCTGTTCGCTATGATGAATACTTCTTGAATCAGTACCCAGCAGTGATGCACCTGTAGAGAAAAACCCCAGTCTTGCTGGGTCCCCTAACAAGTTATACCCTGATAAAAATTAGGAAAGTACACTTCTTTTACTAAATCATGATTCTGGTTCAACAGCATCAACTGCATAATCTAATAAAGTGCTGGGAAATCAAGTTATTTGGGA
>NW_007729480.1:179715-231905 GCF_000696425.1 Galeopterus variegatus
ACCCAGCAGTGATGCACCTGTAGAGAAAAACCCCAGTCTTGCTGGGTCCCCTAACAAGTTATACCCTGATAAAAATTAGGAAAGTACACTTCTTTTACTAAATCATGATTCTGGTTCAACGGCATCAACTGCATAATCTAATAAACTGCTTGGAAATCAAGTTATTTGGGATAATCTGTGAAATTACAGCAAGTGCATCTAAGCTTTATACATATAGTACAAATTTAAAACAAAGGGTTGAGGGCCGAGCCCGTGGCGCACTCGGGAGAGTGCAGCGCTGGGAGTGCAGCGGCGCTCCCGCCGCGGGTTTGGATCCTATATAGGGATGGCCGGTGGGCTCGTGAGCACGGTGCGGCCAGTCTCAAAAAAGGACAAAAGGACAAAAGAACAAACAAACAAACAAACAAACAAAAAGGGTTGATAAAATGGTCTGTAAAGTTTTCTTTCAGCTCTTCTTTTCTTACTTAAATGAGTCTCTATCTGAAGATTAATGGGAATCTCTTTTGTTCAACCTATAAGAGGCAAAGCAAAAACTCTCTTCTGTAACTCCAGACAGTTGTATCACTCATATGAGTAAGAGTGTCAAAATACTCTGAAGTAAGCATTAAAATGAGGCAATAAGTACAATTATTTGTAAAAGTTCAAGGTAAATCATGTTTTCTACCATTAAGACAGAGACATTTTTATTTCTTATGTTACTACCACCAACAATGGGAAAAAAACTGTTTTCATTAATAACTAATAATGAAAAATCAGTATTGCTGTAAAGTAAGTGATTAGGAGCCCAGAATGTAGAGCCAGACTGTCTGGATTCAAATCCTGGCTGTGTGCGACTTAGGGTAAGTTTTAATTTCTTTGTACCTTAACTTCCTTACCCTTAAAATGGAGATAATAATTTACCTCACAGCACTGTGGTAAGGATTAAACAAGTTCATATACATAAAGTGTTCAGGAGATGATCTGACACTCAAATAGTGTCAAGTGTTATTATTATTAGGTAATAAATGCTTTTAAAAAAGGAATAAAAACAAAATTATAAGTAATGTAAATAATAATAAAGAATACTAATTTTAATTAACCCGACTGAGAAATGAGAAAACCAGAAAATGTGGCAGACTATTTTCCAAATAAACTATGATTAAAACAGCCTTCTCATTTAAAAATGTGCTACAGACATTCAACATAATATGAAAGGTAATTCTTCTAATAAATAATGTTTTTAAATGCCAGCAACACATTTTGCTACAGAAAATTTTTTTGTGTTCCAAAGGCTTTGGACAAAGTTCCTATCTTACCTTCCAGCTCGACCTTTCCTCTGTTTGGCATTAGCTTTACTAACCCACTCAGCAGACATTGTACTGATGTTGTTCTGAGTATCAAAGTGTGTCTCTTTTATTTTTCCTCCATCTATCACGAAAACTACATCATCTATGGTAATGCTGTTTGGAAAATAGATACATAAAATATTAAAAACATATCAAAAGCACTACTAACCTATAACAGGCCTACAGATGGGAATTCTAGAGCATTTTTTATTGGTTCAAATTGATTTAAGCATTTAATGATTTTCACCCCCCTTTCAACACTTACTGATATTACCGGGATGAAGTGCCTAACAGTAGGCAGGATCAGTAGCAATAGTTGCAGTACACCGCCAGTTCTTCAGATCACATGCTCAATTCTTACGTGCCTACAACCAAAACTCATAGCTTGCCTGATGCCTTTTTATACCCAGCTATGTTGGCCCCTCAGTGCCATGAATTAACATCACCTTCCACAGAACAATCTGTTTCAGTGACTGAACTGTACATTAGTACCTCCAAGGGAATATAAGAAAATTTAAAGGCTGGATGCAACTAAATAACAAATATTACAACCCCAACCAGAAACAGGCAAAAATGACAAAATTGACGTCAGCTCCCATACTTTAGGAAAGCTTTAGGGAAAAAACGCTTAAAAGGCAATTTCTGAAGAGGGCTGAAACATTAGTATGGGTTTAAAAAAACGACCAAAAAAACTATGCTTACTGCCATGACCACATTAAAAAAAAAAAAAAAAAAAAAAAAAACTTTTTTTTTAAAAAATTAACAGGCAAAAATGACAAAATTGACATCAGCTCCCATACTTTAGGAAAGCTTTAGGGAAAAAACGCTTAAAAGGCAATTTCTGAAGAGGGCTGAAACATTAGTATGGGTTTAAAAAAAGACCAAAAAACCAAAAAAACTATACTTACTGCCATGACCACATTAAAAAAAACCACAAAGCTTTATTTTTAAGAAATTACAAATAATCTTGTAGAGGATAAAGACTAAGGTATGTCAATAATTTATGGGGCTCAAAACTTATGTAATCATCAGTAGTTGATATTTAAAACTATTTTTTACCTCGTCTCTGCGATGTTGGTAGCAATTACTATTTTCCGAACACCAGGAGGGGTTCTCTTAAATACCTGTAAGAATAAATACATCAAAATACCAAAAGTACACAAATTTCTAATATACTATTTTTGCAATTAGAGAAATTACTTCAGAAACTGCTCACTTTTTAGCAATCTGTGACATTTTTAGCATTCACTGACACGCATCTAATACTTATAGATATATTTAGGACATATACATAATTTTCGATACTATGAAGTTTTCTTTTGGTAAGCCAAACTAAATTTCCCGCAGGTGTCACAATCTTATCACAAACAAGATTTCAAATGAAATATGATCACTTAAGTTTATAGCATATCCTTTAACAAAAGCTGGAGGGTAAAAGGTACAAGGAGAAAAGTTTGAGTGTAAGAATGATGAGGCCAAACCTACACAGGTTAAGAACACTGACCAATGAGGCAGATACCCAAGCCATCAGAACAGATGTCGGCTTGAGATCAGACTGGAATTAAAAAAAAAAAAAAAAATCCTTCTCAAATGCTAATGCTAAATCCTAGAAACAGTACCACTCCTGACAATGCCCAGAAGTAGAAGAAAGACAGTTAAGCACCACTGGACATAATGCAAAAAAAAAATATATATATATATAAACTTAACCCCTTATTTATAAAAATGGTAATCAATAGAGAAAATACTGTTTCCTAGTCTAGCCACATATTCTGCAGCAAAGAAATACATAATTTGATATGTCAGGGTGTCAAAGATGGAAGTATCTCCACACCAGATACTCTTCTGTCCAATCTTTGGAATCCAGAGTGCTCTTGCTCCCCCCTTCTCTTCCCTCAGGTGTGTGCTCTACGTCTAAGTTGGCTGAGTCTTACACAGGACTAAGGTACCAGCAGAAGGATATTAAAAGTGTCTCAATAAAACAATCTTGATATTTTCTTACAGAAAGAAGAGTGAAAAAACTAGAAGGGAAGAGAAATAGATTTTCTGACCCATTTCATTCTACCAGGGCCTGCGAACAATGGACTTCAGGAAATTATCTTGCCTCTCAGAATGCAGTGTTCATTCAAATAAGGGAAATCCCTCTATCTGACAGAGCCAAAACATTCATAATGTATTATTGATAAAACAGGAAATCTCATACCTGTGAAAATATTAATTCTGTTAAATCAAAATCTCAGACATCAAGCTGTCATTTGTAACAGATAATTAAACTCTAGGCTGAGTTATTTTTAGTGGTACTCACATACCTTTTTTTCCTTAAATTCAGGAAACCCAAACAAATTATTGGTAAAAACAATTCTTTAAACTTTTTCCTAATGTTGAAAAAACTAATGTGATTTGTGGGTTACCCTCTGTTACTCAAATTTTTGTGTAATCATCCCCTGAAGACTCATTTGCAAAGGTTCTCAAGGAAGTATTTTTAATATGGATTACTATTTGAAAATGCTCCTTTAAAAAAAAAAAAAAAAGAAAAGAAAAGAAAGCACACAGTAAGTAGTCCTCAAAGCTTGTCTCAGTTTGAAAGACAGACAATAAATAAATTTTACAACATACCTGTGTCTGGTTAACTGTAGGCATCAGTGAATGTAAAGGTATAATAAGAAACTTATCTGAAAATTAATAAGAAAATTAAACTTTAAGATAAAGAGCTGCAGAAAAGCTTCATCAAACACACATGAAACAATGAATTCAGGTCCTGAACTACATAATTCTTAGTTTATATTTCTACATATAATCAGACCAACTTAATTTTTTAAATATTTTTTTCTGAGTGTCCCAACAAGTTCCAGTCGCCACTTTACTCTGTTAATTTATTTCAGATTGATAAGCATTTTCCCCAAATTCTTAGAGTGCTCATAAGTTGGGAGTAATCTTTTCAAATTATACCAATAAAAGATCATTAACTCTATTCCCACCACTTAACTGAAGACTTAAGAATTTTGCTTAATATGTATATAAGTTTGTACACTTCAGGTGATCCTCACTATTTTAATCCAACAGAAAATACCTAAATTTTTAGAGCAAATTACTTATTAAATATCTATGTCTTACTTAGAAAATAATACAATAGTTCTGGTTTAGTTTAACACATTCTAAAAGTAACCCACTTTTTTAAACATAATTTTGTTAAAAACAGAAAAAATTCTATTCCTGCTTTTTAAGTTTCAAAGTAAAATAGCTCAATCCCATTCATAATTATTAGTCCATAGACAAAGTTTGGTATAATAATGCAAAGAAGGGGGAGAGAGGGAGAATGTTAAAAAGTGAGGGCTAAAGGGTTAATTTCAAGTTTAATTATGGTTACAAAAACGCAACCTGACTTAAATCTCTAACAGTGTCCAAATTTTCCCAACAGAATGGTTGACATCTAAATGAGATATGGTGCTCCAAAAAGACTCTATGACTGTCTGAATTTAAAAGATTTTATGAATCTTAAAAAATAGTAAAAAGCTGTCCATCAACTGATGCCGCTAAAAAAGAATGCTCTGAATTACTTGTCTCTGTGACACAATATGAAATCAATCAACTACAAGACACTCAAACCAAAAACGCTTTACTTGAATTGAATCGAGCCTTCAGATGTAACTTCCAGGTTTCAGGAAATACAGGTAAGAGAGGACCAAATGAAGTGATGCCATAGTCAGACAAATTCAGAAATTGAACCCACTACAGGACAACTGGCCTGGTCTTTTCCACAAGTCATTACCATGGACAAAAGAAGGGAGTGGAAGGGAGTGATGCTCTAGAGCCAGAGTGAAAGATTTATCTGGTTTGACATTTTCTACAGTTTGAACAAGCTAACTGTAAAAGATAGTTTTGAAAAAAATGGGCAAATCTGATTATTAACTGGTTTATTAGACAATATTAAGGATTAGGTATGATAAACGGCATGGTTATATAGGAAATTTGTCTATTTTTAGAGATGCTTGCTTATATATTTAGGTATAAAGTCCAATAGCTGCAATTCACTTTAAAAAGGAAAAAACTAGATAAAAAAAAATAGTTGCTGCACTGAAGTCATGGGTATATGGTGTCCATTATGATTTCCTAGTTTTCTGTATGTTTAAAATGTTTAATTACAAAAAGTTTAAAAAGTTGGAAGCCAGGAATAATGAAAGTTAAAACAACTTTGTTGAAGGCAATAAAATAGGGAAAAAAATAATTTGCATTGAGTAAATGGGAACACAGTCTACACTATTATAAAAAGAAAGAAACAAGCAGTTGATAAGCATATAATAACTGAGTTCCAAGATTTTTTTTTTTAGTCAGTTCAAAGTTGGGCCAATTCCCCCCCCCCCCCCATTAATAGTGGCTAGATATATAATTGATTACTAAGGCTACATTTTTTTCAACATAATTTATTTAAGAAAAAATATTCTTACTACATTTTGGAAAGATTTCCTTTAAAAGGAATTGAGCTGGTGGTGGAAGTATAAATTGATACCTCTTTTCCTCAGGAATAGTTAATTCAAATTAGAAAGTTAATGATAATCTATCCCACCCTTTTCCCACTCCCTATCACATATATTAAATGTAATGATAATGTTACATTTTAGTTTATATCCTATTTTTATTAATAAATATTTACACACACTCATTTTTTAAAACCTATTAAGTACATCATACAGTAATGTTTATGATGGGGAAGAGGTCAAAGTTAGAAAATTCAGCCAAAAAAAAATTCCACTTGTTTAAAAAAAAATTCAGCTGTATAGTTTAGTCATGACTACACTTTTTCTTCAGAGAAAAGTTGTCACTGACAAGAAAAAGAGAAAAGCAGTGTTTCTTTACAAAGAAGTCAGAGAAATTAAATCAAAATATTTTACCAGCTAGACAGTAAATAATTCCAATTATACAGAATGCTTTGAAGGTATTATAACAGAATTTAACAAAGAATAAAAATACACCTTTACTATTTTAGCCAATATAATCAAAATATTTTCTAGTGCCTTCTAAAAATACAATGTGTCAAAAGCACTTCAATAAAGATGATAAATTATATTCAGAACTATAAATTACTAAATAAAATTGCTTGTATTTTATTAACTTCAAGTTGATAATGATTACTGAAAATGCTTTGACTGAATTTTATAGAAGAAAAATATCCCCATACATTTCTCTAAGATATAAGCGTTTGTCTTTCAAAACAAGCTATTTGGGCCAGCCTGGTGGTGCACTCAGTAGAGTGCGGTGCTTGGGAGCACGGCGGCACTTCCGCTGAGGGTTCGGATCCCATATAGAGACCAGTCCGCTCACTGATTGAGCGCGGTGCGGACGCGACACCGAGGGTTGCGATACCGTTGCCGGTCGCGGTACGGGTGCGACACCAAGGGTACGATCCCATTACCGGTCACGAAAAAAAGACAAAAAGGGAAAAAAAAAAACAAAAAAACAAGCTGTTAAAAAATCAGAGTTACCTGAGGAATTTATAAAAACTTCAGAGTTCGGGTCATATTCTTAGATTTGGGGTGAGGATGGGGTTTAGGTATCTGAATTTTAAAGAAGCTTTATGGTGACTCTTTTTCAGTCAGAGATCACAAACCCTAGGCTAAGGCTAAGGAATAAATTCGACTGTTTCCACAACAATGAGTGAAAAAACGAAAACACCCAAATGCCAACATTTTAATGTTAAAGGCTCAATTTTCCTAAATTTTGAAATTTAGGAAAAGAGATAAAATATTCTGTTCATAATACCCAATAAAGAAATTCACTAATACCCACCACCTTCATCTATGACCGAGCACTTCAGAAAAGATCTGACTTTTGAAAAAACCTAATAAAACGTGCTACACATGATTCAAACACCACCCTTGGAAGTGCAATAAAATACATATGTATAATACCTGATTTAAACATCATTTGTGACATCAAGAGATCATGTAAAGTGCTGATATTGTCCCAGCCTGGTAGAAAGACCAGTATTGCACCATCCTATGTGGAAGGGAAATAACTATTACAAAGGATCACGCTGATAAAAAATACTAACAGTAAAATTCTGTGCATACTTAAGTCTTAATTAAAATTATACTAGCTCAGGATAATCTTAGTTAATAGCTAAAAGATTACAAGTTCACTTTTTAAAAATAATCCAGATATTTCATTTGCTTATTACTCTTTTCTTCAAACAGGTCAAATGCCTAAATCTTCTTACTATTTTGAAATTCTTATTTCTAGTGTCAAAAGCAATTTCATCCAGTCTATTTTTTTAAAGCATTTAACTAAGTTATTTTTTTCAAAGCCTTGGTATGTTACAATAAAATTAAAATTATGTTACTTGAAGAAAAATAAAAAATAAAACTAACCTCTTCTTCCAAAACAATGTATCGGATAAGAGCAGCAATCAAATTCAGATCAACTTTATCGTCATCCATCATTTCTATAACATCTACAGTACTTGCAGAATACCTAACAGTTAAACAGAAAGTCATGAAACGCTTGATAGAGTCTCTTGTGGTTTAACTTGCTATGGAAGCTTAACTTAATCTGCAAATGGAGGAACAAAATCTATAGATAAGAGAAAATTACTGGGGTAATAAACAGTGTTTGTAAGTCAAATCAGCATGGCATTTTACTAGAACATGAGATTCATAACACTCTCCTTCAAGTATGTGCAAATTCAAGAAGACAACCCCAGCTTTTTGTTTTAATCATTTAGTCACTGCATTCTCACCTTCAAATAAAACAGACTTACCTTCTTCGCAATTCCCTTATATAATCTGGCCAGCGTTCTTTATAGACTGCTTCTTTTTCTTCTTTTTCTTGTCTATTTACATGCCCTTGCATGAAACCCCTCTTAAACTGGGATCTATGTTCTTTTTGTTCTGGAACATATCTAAAATAAAAAAATTCTTAAATATCTTCACTTTTTGAAACTCCTTGGTTTTAACTAACATCCGACTTTTTACATTTAGGATTCTAGAGAACATTTCATTATACTTTCTAGTGAATGCTAGTTTAAACAACAATTTATTTCTAAGTGTTGATGAATATATAAAACCTGACAGTTTAGATAAAAAGCATTCTTCTCTATTGAAGTATATGAACCTCGAGACAATATTTAGCAGTCAAAATTTTAAAAATACTAGAGTAACTTTTACTTTCAAGTTAAGTTTGCTATACAACAAAAGTTAACATTAATGTAAGTCCAAAATAACAGTTAATGACTGCCTAGCAGAAAAACTCAACTTTTAAAAACAGACTTTTTCAAACCTAACTGTACACAAGAATCCCCTGGACAGCTTGTAAAATACAGATTCCTAAATCCTATCCCTTGTGGTTTGGATTCATTAAGCCTGACTGGGGTGGTTAATCTAAGAATTTTAGCTAGTACCCCTGGAAGATTCAGATAGTGTATCCACAGACCTACAGACCCATGCTAGAGAACTATTTAATTCTGCTCAGTCACAGTTAAAGCTAATGGCAGATCCAGATTCAGCATTCAAGTCTTTTGTGTATCAGTCCAGTGTTACACTAGTAGTACCCCTGGAAGATTCAGATAGTGTATCCACAGACCTACAGACCCATGCTAGAGAACTATTTAATTCTGCTCAGTCACAGTTATAGCTAATGGCAGATCCAGATTCAGCATTCAAGTCTTTTGTGTATCAGTCCAGTGTTACACTATGCCTCATCAAGCTGTGGTGACTGCTGAAAATACAGAGGGCATATCTGCCCAAGAATTCTACCTACCACTGTGAGTTCTGAAAGACATGGGGAAGGAGAGAAACAAAGAAAAATAAACCTACACTTTAGCCCCAAAGCCTCTCAGAGTTTGCCTAGTGGATAACACCTCTGATGAAATAGAGGAGACTGGAACACAGACATCGGAGTCAGAAAGAACTGATGCCCTTGCTCTGCCACTGGATGACTACACCAAGGCACGACCTTGGACAATGTATTAAACTTCCTGCCTTTAGTTTTCTTATTTGAAAGATTAATACTCTTACAATAGTTACTGGCATGAGAATTTTTAAAAAGTGATAAAGCATAGTGCCTGATATATAGTAGACACCCAGAAAGTGTTAACCCCCTTCCCTATTCAGTACCTGTGACCCAGGATTCCCCTAAGTCTTCGATACATATAGAGGCACTAACTTGAAGTAGGGCAACCTGAGACAGAGATTGGTTCTAGTCGGCAGGATGGAACCACAGTTGGCTCCCTTCCCAGCAATTCCGGAAACAGCAGTAAACTTCAACCACCCTCACCCCCAGAACCCAGTCACAACCCTCCACATCATCTCACTCTATTCCTGGACTGGCCATTGTGTTTCTTCCTTTCTACTTCCCAGATGCACAAGTCTTCTGGGAAGAAGACAGCTGGGGGCTTCTTTACCAAGGACCACCCTCCTTCAACTTCCCTCTTAAAGTTGGTTAAAGGATGGCAAGGGCATAAATACCACCTTTTTGCTTAGAGATCCCTTAGCTACAGTTCCCTGTACGTGCCGTCTCCTAGGGAGCTTAACAAAGCAATTCATCATAATGTGACTTTAGAATACTGGTCTCTAAAACTTCATGTTCAAAAATTATCAAGCTGTTACCTATCATTCTCTTAAAAAGCAATTGCTAAATGTACCATGACAGGAAGTGAGACACAAGGTACAAAGTGAAATTGAAGAGGGAGTGCATAGAAAATTTATGGCCACTGATGGTACAACCAAAGGCATGAAAGACCATTAGACTTTTAGTACGTTCCATTCTGACATACATATTTTCCTCTTTCCTACTCTGATTTTCACTGCCTTCCTGATTTGCCCAGTCTATCTCTGACACATAATCTTACTTCTGATATACTCTTTGCTTCTCCCAGACTTTACATAATGGCTTATATGTCTCCCTGTCTAGATAAAAATAGAGGGTCTGTACCAAGTCTTTTTTATCTTATGCTCAGACTTTAGCACAGTGCAAGGCATAAAGTAAAGTTTAATAAATATTTGTTGAATAAATTTCCAATCAAAATTCAGCTGATTTTTGCCAAGTAAAATAGGCCATACGATCTCTGCTCTCACCTTTCCACTATCACTTCCTGGTTTTCTCATTTAACATGTGAGCTATAGAGTCATAAAAAATACCACGAAAGTGTTTCTACACCTATCCATTTACTTATTCAGATCTTTACTGTAGGTTAGGCACTGTGCTATGCCTTAGCTACTAAGATGAACAAGACAAAATCCTTGACCTTGCGAAGTTTAAAATCTAGTGAAAGAGGCAAATATAAAGAGATACACTGCATGGCAATAAGGTGTTAGAAGAGGTATGATAAAAGTGCTATGGAGTCCAGAGGAGAAAGTAACTCAGTCTGTGAGAGGTTTCGGAGAAGGCTTAACAGACAATTAAGCTAAGATTTTTCTTACATTTTCAAGAGTTTACAGATGAAAGGATGGAGAAGGTGGCAAATTAAAGTCTAACAAGAGAAATTAGCATGCAATAAAGCACAAACGCATGAATAAAGGAGCATGGTATCAAGAGTTTACAGATGAAAGGATGGAGAAGGTGGCAAATGAAAGTCTAACAAGAGAAATTAGCATGCAATAAAGCACAAACGCATGAATAAAGGAGCATGGTCTGGGAATGATGCATTTAGCATGGGTAAACCATGGGATGCATGACTGAGAAATGAGGCTTTAGAGGATGGGGAAAGACTGTAAAGGGCCTTGGGACGACTAGCTAAAGAATCTAAACCTGATCCTATGGGGCTGTGCTTTCCCAGCCATTTTCCCTTCAACGAATATAAATTTTGTACAGCCTCCTGGAGAAAGCTGCTAGCAGCTAACAGCCAGTAGCCAGAGTGTTGTTATTACATGGGCATATCAGCCGAGGTGCTCTGAAATAGGCCATAGTAAACCAATAAAGGCTTTTAAACAGTGTTTAAAAGAGACATCTCATATGCAAGAGGCTTGCCTAGGGGTAAAAAGCTTACATGACCAGATTTGTTTTCAGAAAAATGTATGGCAGCAGTTACAAGAGTGAAGACCACAGTACCAAAAGAGGAACTATCATATTAGCACAGGAGAGATAATAAGGACTTTAAGGAAAAGAAATAAAAATGAGAAGGCATGTTCAAGGAGAAAGCCCTCAGGGTCTGTGTGCTGGGGGTTAAGTACAAAATGAACGGGAATAACTTAATCATACAGCATATAAAAGCATGAGCATACCCTGGTACATAACTGCTTAATAAACATTAGCATTTTTGTTTTATAATTTTGAAAACTGGATGGAGGATAGTATCATTAACTATTATAAAGTACACTGGGCAAAACGTATTTTTTTTGGGGGGGTGGGAGAATTGTGGGGATCAAATATAAGATGATAATTTTGTCTTGAACAGTGTTAGGTTCAAGATCTCTGTAGTACTGGCATACTGCTGAGTAGAAAAAAAGTTCAGAATTCAGGAACAGCTTTAGTCCTGAAACTACAATGAAAGAAATGTGAAACTACAAAACCACGGTCATGGAAATAGACAGGACCGCACAATGAAAACATAAAAGACTGAGAATGCTGGGGGATATCATATTTGAAGGGTAGGCAATGGAAGCCAGCAAAGGAGAATGAAAACAGAAGAACCAGAAGAGAAGTCCAAACACTAAAAACAGAGATTCTCAAACTTTGCTGCCCAGTGATCTTCAAAAAGTACTGATGCCTGGCTACCACCCCAGACATTGTAATTTAATTTTAATGAATGGAATATGAATGGGGCATCTGGATTTTTAAAAGCTCCAGGTAATTTTAATGAGCAGCCAAGTTTGAGAATCCCTGAATCATGGAAAAATAATATTTTAGAAGGAAGTGGTCAAGGATGAGTTTCTGAGACTAAAGTTCAACATAAGAAAAGTGACACGTTAGTACTTTTTAGTTTCTTTTATTTCCCAATGTTTACTTACCTTATTTTTTCAATTATGTCTTCCAAAAGATATTCTACAACCGGAAAAGTAAAACCAGGTATATGTATCATAGGACAGTTACCTATTATGGCAGACAAAACATAAATATAAATCTGTGATCAATTATTAAAAAAAAAAATCAATATGCTAGAAATAGGACTCTATTACTATTCTTAACTTCAGAATATGGTCCAGTAGCTTTTACAGTTCTTCCTTATTTTTCCATATCAAGTTTAATAAATAGCAGCAGTCTAGTCTTCATTCAAGACCATTTTACTAACAAACTATACACACATCTCACAGTTCTACAGAATAACACAGAATATCAAAGCACAGAGCATTTTAAGTTGAATTCAATATCCCCATAAGTTAGAAGTCTGTTTTCTCTTCATCATTAGCCTAAATGATGCTACAGTAGAACTCAAGTTTTACTGAAATCTACATAAGAAGCATTACTCCTTGTAGCACCCAGAATTAATGAAAAAAAGTAGTCAAAATAAGACCTAATCAAATATTAAACTGTCACTATTTCAGAATCACTAATTATAAAAAATCTTTCCAGTATGTTACTTACATGTTATTTATGTTTCATAAGAAAAAAAACAAGTAATAAATATGTACACACTGTAAACCAAGGCCAACACCACATCACAGGTCAAAATATCTGAGCTGGTATCAATATTCTGTCTTTGATTTGCATAAATTTGAGCAAGTTACTCAATGTTAGTTCTAGGTGTTTCATTGAAAAAAAAAAAAACATAATATCAGCCTTGACTAATCTCATAAGGCTTTAAAGATTAACTGGAATGCATATTAAAGGATAATTAAAAACTAAAAACAAAAATATTTATTAAATTTAGTTATGTTACATTTTAATTCCCTCCCTTTCCCCTTCCTTCCTCCACAATTATAAGCATGAAAGACACTGAGGCATAATTTTAAAAGAATGTACTTGGCAGCTAGTCAAATCTAATTTCAGATCCTCTCGTCCTTCTGTTAATTATTTTCCTTCCTCCACAATTATAAGCATGAAAGACACTGAGGCATAATTTTAGAAGAATGTACTTGGCAGCTAGTCAAATCTAATTTCAGATCCTCTCGTCCTTCTGTTAATTATGAAACCTTGGTAACCTACTCAACTGCTCTGAGACTGCCCTCTCATCTGTAAAACAGGAAAAATAAAAGTACCTACCTCACAGGTATTATGAGGATTAATGAAGACAAATACACTACCATTTGGTAGTGCCAAATATACTATCTGGCACAATGAAGGTGCTCCTTAAGTGGTCACTAGTATTATTAACAAACTGCCACCATAGCCTGTGATAGTACATAAGAACCACAGAAGAATCACAAAAACATGTTTATGAAATTACTCAAATCTGTGGTTTGACTTCGGTGATGCCACCTTAATTGTCTGGTGGTGGCAACATGAAGGTACATATCTTCACTATGAGAGCAGAGATGATGCCATTATTTTAAAATAGGCCCAATTCTCTGATTCATGAAACTAGAGGGTAGAATAATTTTAAAATAAAATGAATTGCTAAACATTCATTTTGACTATTCTGTACACAGCACTATATTAGTTAAAAAAAAAAAAAGATTCTGTGGCTTTCTGCTATGTTTTCTAATGTAATAATCATAAATTTTACTCACCAAAATATTCTGAAAATTTCTCGGCATTCAATGTTGCACTCATCAGTATTACTTTCAGATCAGATCGAAAATTGAGAAGATCTTTAATAACAGTCATTAAAACATCTGACTGTAGATTTCTTTCATGAATTTCATCAAGCACAATATGGCTAACACTGGACAAATGCCTAAAGCAGAAATGTGAAGTATGGAATTCACTATATTATTTAAAAAAAACTATTTTTCTTTAACAACTAATAAAATCCAATTTAATAATTATACCTTTTGATAATATTTATAAGTCTTTAACTGAAATACACTCACGGGTCTGACTGGAGCCACTGAAGGATGATTCCTGTTGTACAGTATAAGATAGAACCCTGTTTCCTTGGCAACCGACTATGGATAAAAAACATAAGTTAATAATTCTTGGTTTTCTTTTCTTTTCTCTTTTTTTTTTTTTTGTGTCTTTTTTTTTTTCGTGACCGGTAAGGGGATCGCAACCCTTGGTGTGGTGTCGCCCTCACCACGCTCAGCCAGCCAGCGCACAGGCCATCCCTATATAGGATCCGAACCCACAGCAGGAGCGTCGCTGCGCTCCCAGTGCCGCACTCTCCCGAGTGCGCCATGGGGTCGGCCTCTTGGTTTTCTTTTCTAATAATTTACTAAGTACCACAAAACTTTAAAAGAAAACCTCTACACTTAATTTTTTAGTTATAAGAACACCTAACACAATAGGGTAATAAAAAACACTACACTCAAGCTCATTATACATTATCTTTGTTGACATAATCCAATGTTGTTAATTTCTTCCTAAAGGCATAATTATTTACATTAAGAGAATGACAGAGTTACTTATGGGCCCTAAATTTCTGGTTCAGTGATTGGAAAGTCTGCTCATTTAAAAAGGTAAATGGAATCCTGAGCTTCAGAAAAGACTAAAGAAGTACAGTGGAGCTGGATGGGTGGTTAAAAATACTAAAATCAATAAATTATACCAAAAGGTGTATACAGGAAGCCAACTCTTTTCAGAGGGAGTGACACTCTACTAATATACAGTTGGTTCTCTGTATCTATGGGTTCCGCATCACTATTCAACTAACTGCAGATCAAAAATATTTGGGGGGGGGAAACAATAAAAAACAGTACAATAGGGCAGAGCCCGTGGCGCACTCGGGAGAGTGCGGCGCTGGGAGCGCAGCAGCGCTCCTGCCGCGGGTTCAGATCCTATATAGGGATGACCGGTGCGCTCACAGCGCTCACTGGCTGAGCGCGGTGCGGCCAGTCTCAAAAAGGACAAAAAAAAAAAAAAAAGGACAATAAAAAAAATACAAATTAAAAACAAAACAGCATGACAACTATTTATACAGCATTGATAGTGTATTAGGTATTTCAAAGAATCTAGAGATGATTAAAGGTAAACAGAAAGATGTGTGTTTGTAATATGAGGATACCTCAAAGAGTTTGTGGAAAAACAGAATTAAAAGATAATATGAATCTTTCCATGAACTTTTTAAAATGCCTCACATGAAAACAGAATGCCATTTTATATAAGGGACTTGCTATCCATGGGGGTCCTAAAAGCAATCCCCCACAGATACTGAAGAATGACTATATGTCTAGGAAAAAGGTTATTCATTCCATAATGTAAAAGCCCATTAAAGAAAATCTCTACACTTAATTTTTTAGTTATAAGAACACCTAACACAATAGAGTAATAAAAATACTACAGTTAAGCTCCTTATACGTTATCTTTGTTGACATACTCCAATGTTGTTAACTTCTTCTTAAAAGTATAACCATTTATTTATTCCATAATGTAAAAGCCCATTTTAAAAAGGCAATACAAATCTGATTTGGAGTTAAAAGATGACTTTGTGGTAGCATGCCATCAATGCTGCAGCAGTTGCTGTTAATGTTAATTCCACGGCTGGTTGGTTAGCTCGGTTGGTTAGAGTGGGTGTTATAACACCAAGGCCAAGGGTTTGGATCCCTATACCACCAGATGCCAAAAGAAAAAAAAAAAAAAGGATAATTCTAATAGTAATAACCAGCATAACAATGGGGAAAATCTCCTTTCTTTTGAATCTTCAGCTTCAAAGTTTCAATAAAATCTACCTGTATACAAGAAGTGAACATTCCTTACCTCTGAAGACGAATTTGGTATCCTGTACTATTACCATTGCCACAAGATTCCGCCCTTTCTGCAGCCACTCTCTCTGCAACCTTTAATTTAAATAATATACAATTACGAAGAAAATATAATTTCCTTTAGGACAAATACCCTGAAAATCCATGAAAATCTGAGATTATTAAAAAAAAAAAAGTTTCTTCAGATTTTCAGATGAGTTAAAAAATAGAGATATTTATTAAAATCTGAGGTATCTAAAAGTGTGTGTGCCCTTCTTAAGAGGTGAAGATTACTTGCTTATTATGTTTACTTTCCATTTCCTCTTATAAAGTCCTTCAAGGCTAAATTCTCTCTCAACACTATTTTCAAAGTGTCTTTCTAGAGTATCCTCTTGCTAATTTCTACCTTTTTTTGTTCTTTTCAAAAAGAGTTAGAAATCATGCTCTAAGCCTGTAAAACTTGTATAGGTCAGTAATATTAATACTTTCTTCTTTTTTTTGTTTGTGGTACAGACTGGTGTAGTTCTATATTACATGACTTAGAGATGTGATAAATAGTTTTTGATACCACAAAACCAAAGACAACCATAAATCTTCAAAATTTAAAGTTACACTCAGAATTATATAACATGGGAATACATTCACTATACACACTAAACGTTATAAGAAACCACAAATATCTTTAAAAAATATATAACATATATTCAACTAGATTAACTAAAAACGAGAAAAACCAATGTTATTTGTAATAACATGTATTTAACAACTATTACTTGGGCTTGTCCTCTTGAAATTTTGAACTTATCAAGATTAGGTAGCCTGGATCACTTAAGCAAACAAGATAAATCTGAAACAATGCCTTCTTCCTCATGATTAATGTCCTCTTATTGAGCAGCTGCATTAAAATATCACTGACTACAGAAATGCAACTTAAAAAAAAAAAAAAAGGCTTCTGCATTTTCACCACACCATTCGTTGTTCTCACGTACTGAAAAAACAGTAAGAGAGAATTGAAAACAATTTTGAATAAACCAAGTAGTAAAATTTAAAGCACCTAATGATGAAGATTATTTGAAGCTTGTAATCAATTCTATAAACATTTTATCAATTTTTTATTCTTTTGGATTTATAAAGAAACTTGTCTGGATTTATAAATCATCTTGAATTCATAAACATGTGTTATATGTAAGACAGAGTTTACTCAATCTTTTGGCCTTTACTACCAAATATTTGTCAGCCAAATATTTGTTTTCATAGCCATAAATCCTAGGCCTAACTAAGAATTACTCCAAGTCTTCAAAATCAGTAAGTTTTAGCAAGATTACTTAAAGGAGAGTGAATTAGATAAAAGAGGAAATATTAAAAAGTGAGAGATTACTTACTGAAATGGCACTAATTCTTCTTGGCTGAGTACAAACAATCCTGCAGGCAGATCCTTTTCCTCTTTCAATGTAGTTATCCAAAATGAACTGAGTAACTTGAGTGGTTTTTCCACAACCGGTTTCACCACTTATTACTGTTACCTGATGGTTACTGATTAACTTTACCAATTCCTATTTCAAAAGGGAAAACAAATGAAGAATATCACGAGTTGCCTAAGTCTAAAAGGATATCAACCAAAATTCTACCAAACTGAAGGTAATTAATGTTTTTAAAATTTTCTCTTATGTGATGCTGGCAGTTTGGGTATCTGGATCTACCCATTTTCAAGAGACAAACAGCACCAAGTTACAATGAACAGAGCACCAAATTATAATGAACAGAGCCAAGGTACTGTTAAAGAAAAACATACTGACTAGAACAGGAAGAAATATCTCTTAAGTTCCATGAGAATTAACATTAAATTAAAAGAATGCTGACATTTGGGGCTATTGAGTACAGAAGCAAACCCCTGACCTAAACAACTATTGACATGATGGATTTATATCCCAGTTCATAAATATGGCTTTGTCTGCAGGACAACTTTTGTACACTGTCTTAAGAACAAGGAAGAATACAATGTATTTCAACATTATTTCTTTTCAAATAATTAAAATAAAGTTTTTAAAATACCTAAATAAAACAGGTAAACTTTAGCTATCTAGAAAAAGATCTTCCTTCTTACAAATTTTGGACATACACTAATATTTTTAATATTAATATTTACTGTATTAATAAAACCATCCTACTACTTCAAAAGGGTGACATAGGTAATTTTCATCTACAAAACAATTTAAATTGAAAATCTACCTTTAAAAAATTCCCCATTTATTCTAACAAATTGTATATATCAGAACAAGTTTCAAGTTTGAACACTGAAATTACAGCTGGTAAAAACTGAGACGTGGAATGTAATTCATTCATTCAATAAATATTTATTGGATGTCTACAGAATGCCAAGTATTGTTCTGAGCCAAGTGAACAAAACAGTGAACAAAATAGACCTTGTCCTCAAGAACTTACACTGGCCTAAGAAGGAAAGACACACAGATGTCAGGTGGTAATAAATTCTATAAAAAGCAAAGAAAAATAAAAATAAAATAAGGTTGAGAGGACAAAGAAGGATGAGGAACTATATTATTCTAAATAGGGTAACTGTGTGATGAAGCATAATAAATTAACTAAAGCATTATATTTTTAGTAGCATTTCTTTTTTTTCCCTGATAATTCCACTTTATTACTTTCAAATACTAAACTTTAAAAAAAAATTTTTATTAATATTATTTTTTACATTCTATGTTGTTGTTGTAGAGCAGATGGGAGGGAGGGGGAGAGGGTAAAGGTAAAGGAAATGGGGTGGGAAGAGGATGGAAATTTCTTTTTTTTCCCTGATAATTCCACTTTATTACTTTCAAATACTAAACTTTAAAAAAAATTTTTTATTAATATTATTTTTTACATTCTATATTGTTGTTGTAGAGCAGATGGGAGGGAGGGGGAGAGGGTAAAGGTAAAGGAAATGGGGTGGGAAGAGGATGGAAGAGGGGTGGGATTGAGGCCTGTAGCACCCCTCACATTCCCACAGGGGAGACTGGTGGGCTTCCAGTGGGTTATTGCCAGGCTGGGTGCAGATGTCAAGGGGGTGTGGCAATAACCTTCGCCCCCCACCACCCTAGATCAGGAACCCGAGGCCCTTCTTGCTGAGGCTTGCAGGTCGTCCCTGGGCTGGTTGAGTGTGGCAGGGTGTGTGGCCAAGACGATTGGTCCCCCACCACCCTGGCTGTGGAGAGCCCGGGGAGTAGTGCCTCAACTCTAATCAAAGTGTTTGGTCTTGAATTAAGAGCAGGGTATTTATCCAAAGTAACTTATATGTGAAAATTCTATTTCTTAAACTCCAAAGATTTCAATTATAGACCTTAATATGAGAAAGCTTCAAGAAAATTGTTTCATGACCACTTTTCTTCGTCTTTCAACAATTTAAAAGAATAAACTTCCGATAATACCCTTTAGAAGGTTCATTAATTTACATTTCTTCTTGATATACAGCTTTAAAAAAAACAGTGTAACTATTTTACAAATCAAATTAAATAGTGTAAAGCATTTTACCTTTTGCATTCCATATGAAGGCAGCTTTTCCCTGAAATGCTGAAATTAAAAAGAAGTTTTTAATTTTCACAAAAGAAATTTAATCAAATTATAATCATGATAATCAACATATATTATAGTAAATATGCTAGAATCCAAAAATATTTTTATTATCTTATAGCGTGTATGAAGTAATAAGACTTAAAAAATTTTTCTATATTAAAAAAAATTTCCCTTTTATTTTTGAAATATTCAAAAATAGAATTCTATTAAATCCAAAAGAATGAAAATAGTTCTTTAAAGTTAGTGGCATTACACTGTATACAGATATTGATATTTGCATGTACTCAGTACCCCACAAATGTTTAGTCAATTATTTTTCAATTAAAAAAATAAAGTTAGTGGCAGTAAGATGAAATCTGAAAATTACTTTTACCATTTTTTCTATTTGTTTTATATATTCATCTTAGACTTGATTTCTACAACACTTTTGTTTTTCCACCCCATCAGTGCACCATCTACTAATGTATTATGTACTATAGCAGATTCAGAGATTTCAGGGTACTTGCCTTTGAGTGTTAGAGAAAACTCAGAACAAATAACATATGTCAGAAAATCTGGTACTGCCATTTAGAACTGAGATCTTAGTTAAGACAAACTCAGAGCGTGAATACCTCAAATGTTTCATCTCGGAAGGTTGTCAGAAGATCTAAATGAAAAACCTTTATATAAAAAGTAGCAGTTTCTGACACATAAAAGCTATTTGACAAATTTATAATTTGTTGAATTACAACTGAAATACAGGTTGAGTGAGTACCTCTTATTTGAAATGCTTGGGACCAGAAGTGTTTCAGATTTCAGATTTTTATATTAGGGATGCTCAAACTGTACTAAAAAGGGAGTGACATTCTTTTCTACATTTCTTTTATTTATGTGCCAATTTCTTTCTAATTTTGAAAACTTTTGTGGAACCCTATACCCACAGTACATAAATACATTAAAAAGCAGTACTATGATAAACACTAAAAAGCGGTATATACGATGATGTATGTTCAACTAGGTATACCACATAACATGAAAAAATCAGTGGCATAAAAATAAGCCAGTTTTAAGAAACTCCCTTTATTAAAAAGGGAAAAAACTTATTTTAAAAAATAAAATTAAACATAAAAAATAAATAAAAATAAAATCAGAACTGTCCTAGCTAATCTATTATTGCTATGTTTGTTATAGCCATGCAATTCCTACCAGTAACATAAAAATGAGTCAATATAACTTAAATGAATTCTAATGCTTTGAAATAACAAGTCACCATGCTTTTCTTACTAAGCAATAAAATCAGAACTGTCCTAGCTAATCTATTATTGCTATGTTTGTTATAGCCATGCAATTCTTACCAGTAACATAAAAATGAGTCAATATAACTTAAATGAATTCTAATGCTTTGAAATAACAAGTCACCATGCTTTTCTTACTAAGCAATAATTTTTAAGTTAAAAACAATTTCTTAATGACATCAAAAACTATTACTATCCCATGCAGTCAAATGTAACCATCTTAACATATAAGTATATACAAGCTACCCCACTGCATTTCAAACTGACATTAACCATATTTGCTCTCTGTACATGTAAATGTTGCTGGATAGAGTTAACACCCAATATACTTTCCCAAACAGCCAAACCTTCTGTTTTCTAATTTCTGGCTATAACTGAGAAAATGTATTTATAAGCTTTCTGAGGATAGGGAATGTCTTATTATTCATTAAAAAACAGCATAATAACTGGCATTTAGCAAGCAGAAAATTAATGTTTATTAAATAAATTATAACAAAGAAAAAATACTTCACATTACCAAGAAGGATCAAAAGTTGAGTTCTTAAAGACACCTGAATTTTAGACCTGGTTTTGTTATTTATTAGCTATGCAACCTTGGGTAGGTAACTTAACCTAAAATTCTTTTTCCTCATCTGTTAACAGACATGTATAATCTCTCATGCAAGGTTTAAATGATGTAGTACATGTGAAGTATTGACAACAGTGTCTGGGAGACAGGAAACCACAAACTGTTTTTATGTTTTACACATTTCTTCTTTCTCTCTAATAGATCAATCACCCACCTTCAATAATATTTGAATTCTGCTCACCATACCAAGCAAAGAGAGAGACAGTAATTAACTCTCCTTATTCCTAAGGCTAAAAAAGCAGCAGCTCTTCTCTCAACCACAAGATTCTGAATTAACTCATCTTGAAATCTCCTCCATCCTTAAATCATATTTTACTCAACAGGCATCAAAAAGCTATAAAATTTGGCTCCTGGACAACCTCAGCTCAGCTGTTCTAATCAGGAAATCCAACTTTTATCAATGACAGTCAATGAATCCCTTCTTTCCTACAGGAGATGTGATGTTCTGCCTTTCTCAAAAATGGCAGTATGTATATGCATATGAAAGATATCGGCTTGGAATTCCGTTTTCTCTTGAAAATACATATACATATGCTATGGGTCAAATGTGTCATCCAAAAGTTCACATGTTGGAAACTTGCTCTCCACTGTAACAGTAACAAGAGGGTGGGAAAATCCGACTGTGTCATTTGAACAAAGGGGCCTTTGAGAGGTGATCAGATCATGAGGACTATGCCTTCCAGAATGGACTGACCCATTCATGGAATAATAGGATGATGGTTTAATGGACTGTCATGGCACGGACTGGTGGCTTTATAAGGAGAACACATGAAAGAACTCCTGCCATCCCTGCGATGCGATGCTCTTTGTTGCAATGGGACTCTTACAGGTCCCCAACCGAGAGCGGCCCTCACCAGATGTGTTTCTTGGACCTTGGACTTCCCAGCCTCCAGGATTGTAAGAAATAAATTTTATTTCTTTATAAATTACCCAGTTTCAGGTATTCTGTTATAAGCAACAGAAAACAGACTAATACAACATATATATGAATATTTTATTACAGCTATATCTAGAACACCCACAAACCAAAGAATTTTATGTTTTAATTTGAAGAGACTTTAAAATATCTTGCCTAGCATGGAAAGAAAATACTGAAATAATTCAGAATTTCAGTTCTTGTCACAGTCCAGTACTTAAAATGTTGCACATAAACACAACACATAACTTTTGAAAGATTTAATTTTATCATCTGTAAAAGGAAAGAGATGGATTAAATGACCTGGGAAGAAACTTTAGAATTCTAACTGCCTTGACTCTTATGCTATCTCACTAAACTGGCCTAGAAAAGGTAGAGCGATTTTTTAAAATTTGTACTAGCATTTCTCAAACATTTCTTTTCCCTACCACATAAGCTTCTGTGGATGAGATAGGACATTGTAGGTTAGGTGTACTTTCCCTCCCCATTGCTTTTCTCTACATTCAATAAGAAAAAAATTCCTGCAGCAGATGTCTTGTTGAAGAATCTCACTGATCTATACCATGCAGCTACCTCTAACCATAAATATATTTTTACCAACTGAGAAGTGAATGACATGTAAAAATTTTTTGCACATCTTACTTTACATTACCTGCATTTCAATATACCGAAGGTCAGTCTTTTTCTTTTGTAAATCTTCTAGTAATTGTTGGTCTAAGGTTACATCTGGTTCATTTTCTTGCAAGAGATATTCAGAATCTCGGTCGAAGTATGATTTGTTTCTGATTCTAAATGTCCTTGTTTCCTGATTTATCAGTTTCTTTTCCTGGTCAAGTTTCTTCTCTGAGCTTGTTTTTTTCTCAGCAGAAACTTCGGTACCATATCTATTTTGAGAAAATAAGAAACGAAAAAAAGTCAGATGAAGAGCCACTCATGCCTCGGAACCAAACAAAACAATAGGCTGTTACATATTTCAAAATCACCTGAATCAAAAGCTTTAATTCTTTTTTCTTAGTAAAACAATTATGAAATACATTTAGATTCTTATAATGAATTCAAAATTTTCCACCCTTTCAGTGCATATTGCCAGATAATTTATTTTTTGTGATAGTTAAAAAAATAAAAATAAGACATTCTTCCAATGCAATTACTTACAGTGTTTTTCTTTTTCTGATTTTCTTGGACTTGTTTTATTTCACTTCTGCATTTTCTTCCTGCCACCCTTTCTGAACTATAAATGTGATGTTATATTACACAGTCTCTGAAATATTTCTACTAATTTTTCCTCCAAATAATACAGTCTTGCAACATTCTGAAAACATCAGCAATTTAACTTCTGGTAGACGTTCCACAAAGGAATTTCAGAAATACAAAGATGATGGGTAGAAAGAACAAAAAATAACTAATACATCTCATATCCAACTAAACTATTATTTCTACTATTTAGCTTTTCTATCGGAATATACCATCTAAATTTTTTTTTTTAACCTTTCTCCAAATTTGTTTGATCTACATAAGAAAAAAGAACTACTTCAAAACTAAACATGTTATTTTATTACCTTTTTTTTTCTAGCCAGTGCTATGAGAGAAGTGTTACTCTTTGCCTATTATTTAAAAAAACATTGTTTTACCCATGATCCTCAGGAGCAAACCAGGATATCTGTGCTTCTGAATCTTTATCATTCTTAGCTTGAACAGAATTCAGCAGCTGCACAATTTGCTCTTCTCGGCGTTCATCCATGTGTACCACAGCTCTCTATTTTGTGCAAATGAAAAAGCATCTTTGTCAAAATAAGAAAGCATATGCAAAATTATTTGATAAATAAAAAGAAAGACAAAGTAATATATGTTCAACAAACATATATAAAAGAAAGTTAAAGTTATCCACACTTGCTCTCTAGCCCAATCCCACTTCCTAGACCTGATAGTTAACATTTTTGTATCCTTCTAGAACTTTTCCTACCACGTACCTATAAAATTAGCTACAATATAATTGGCAAAGAAATCATATTTATGTCCCTTCTCACAACTTTGGTTCTCCTACCTCCTACCCTCACATACTAATTACTATAAATTTTTCTCTATCTTAAATTTTCAAAGTTACTAAACCCCAAATGTTCTGTTAAAAATAAAGCTGAAAACTGGAAACGATATTTTGGTTGCAATGAGCATTTGAAAGTTCTTACACTTAAAAGAAGAACAAATTGGGAAGTAAAAAGCCTGGGTTCAGAGGGAGTAAATAAAATCAATCAGTGCTCATGGAGATGGTGATCCAATGTGGCCAATGGAACAGGTGCTTCAGAGAATAAGAATAAAAAACACACCAGACTGACAAAGATTAAGGGTCTTGCTGAACGAAGAACATGTTTAGAATCCTCAAATATGCACCCAAGAAATTTAATTACAGGACAAGGTAAAAAAAAAAAAAGGAATGAATGTCAAACCCAGTTCTTTAGGGACTTTTGTTCTTTGGATATATCAAGTTTAAAAACAAACTCTTGAAATCTGTGGGCCTACAAACCTCAGTTCTTTAAGATCCAGACTTAATAACGTGTGTATGAATCCATAGGCAACTGAAAACACACGACAAGAGTGCTGAAAATGAGAGTCTGTTAGTTTAAAGAACTAAAGGGGGAGGAAGGTCAAAGTAGGAGGGTACTTCCAAAAGTTTGTGGAAAAATAGAATTAAAAGATAATACAAATCTTTTCATGAACTATTTGAGGTATTCTCGTATGAATGAAAAGATATAACAGTTAAAAATCGGAGTAAAGAAACCTTAAAACTTAATGACTATTTAAAGGAGGCTGGGGAGAAGGCAAGAGGAAAGAAAAAAAATCAAAGACAACTGTTTCAAATTCAATGTTGGATCCTGAGAGAACAGCAGGAAGATCACTAGAGGAAGCTGCTGTGTGACAGTGTGCATTTTTATGTACATGTGGTGGTGGTGAAGGTCAAATAGAATGCTAATTTGTATTTTAGGCAATTAAGTAAAATGGTGAAATTTCCCAACTGTAATAATTATTAGGCAGATGCAAATATGGCACTGGATCACTGGAGAGATTTTATGCTTTTAGAGTTATGATAGAAATTCTGAAGTGTTGTGCAAAAGAGCTAGAAGTTGAAATCACAGAGATATAGGAGTTCTCACAGTTTAGAAAAAATACCTCCTCCACAGAGATGGGAAGAAAACTTGGACAAAGTCTGGCATTCAAGAGGCCAAAGCAGGAAAACAAGTCTGAGGAACAATCAAGAAGGACCAGTCAGAGAGTAAGCAAGAAACTAGGAATAGAATGACGAGCCAGCCCTGTCAAGAGAACAGTTTTAAAATGGAGGATTCAGATGCATAAAATTGCAGTTAGACATAACTAAGGCTAAGAACTGAAAAAAAATACTATTGTATCCAGCAAGTAGGTAATTAGGAATAACCTTCAAGAAAGTGTTTTTGTTTTGGGGTGTGGGGATGCCGGGGTAGCTGAAGCTAAGAGACTAATGAAATAAATAGTAAACAGCAATGGGGAAAATGACCATTAGTCTGAGATCAATGGTGAATTACAGAACAGTGAATTTTTTTTTTCCCCACAGCATCCCACAGTAAAACTCATGACCCTGTAAAAACATATACAAATAAGTAAATGAAAAAATGGGGAAAATGACCATTAGTCTGAGATCAATGGTGAATTACAGAACAGTGAATTTTTTTTTTTCCCCACAGCATCCCACAGTAAAACTCATGACCCTGTAAAAACATATACAAATAAGTAAATGAAAAAGTAATTGCACAAAATATCTCCTTTATTATGTACAATGTAAGCCATATCTTCTCTTCCATGTATTCTATCCCAATTAAACAAACAGTAAAAGAACTGGTCATAACAAAGTTTAAAGTTTAACCTGAAGTTTGAAAGCCCAGGTGGGGGTGGGGGTATAAATGGGTCCCAGTAGATCAAGTCCTGAGCATGTTTCAGACAGACAGAATACAGAGGGTTTTATCAGACATTCTAATTCTGGGCAGTATAAATAGCTTTGTGAAGGTGCAAATAATCTGATCCGATAAAAATAACGAAATAGTATTAACAATAAAAAAAATGAACATGAAGAAGCAAAGCAAATGAACTATCTACCCCTCCATGCTCCACCTCCATCTTTGAAGGGAAAATGAGAGATTGATTTCAGTTGTGAGGATGACAAAGCTCTCTACTAGAGGTCCTCCTAATGTATGTCTTGATGTATGTCTGTTTAATCAGAAGACAACTGTATTCCAATGTTTTCAGTTTTTCATGTTAACTCTTTATCCTGGATTTTGTTTAGTAAAGAATTTTCTGGATTGCCACCCCACCCCCACATAAAAGCACAAAAGATTATTCTAATTTTATGAGATTTCAGACCCATTGGGAAAAGTAGACACTGAACAATGTAACATTCTACAGAAAATAAAGAGATCTACACAATCCTTCAGTCCAAACTATCACAACAAAATCAGTTTCCTTGAAAAATCAGTTTCAGTTGATAGTCTTTTAAGATACCTTACACAATGCAAATGTTGCAAGTAATCATTTGCTAATCAATAAGGAATTAGATCAATATAATAAACCCAGGGGTTAAGAGCGAGTATATCTTTCTACAAATGTACAGACAGGAAACGTGTAGTAAGATCTTGTTTTTATTACCATCAATTTAAAAACAGGTTATTCACTCTCCACATCCTATACTTTTTGTAGTATTTCTGCCAGTTATAATTCTGGTACATGTTAGATAATCCAGAAAATCATGTCAATTGAAGGAATGAATGGTTGAATCAATCTTCTACAATGAGCATGTATAATTAGCCCCTGAAAACATAATTTACACTTTTAAAATGAAAACACAATTTCCATTTTTTTACCCATCAAAGGCAAAATGGAACACAATTTACATTTTTTATGAATTATTTTTAATGAGGTTCTCACCACAATGAGGATCCAGAGGCTTCAGGCAGTGGCAAGAACACAACTAAATTCCAAACCTAGATCTTGCCTTTCTTTCTAGGTTGCCTCCCTCCCAAGTAACTTTCTTCCAGTTCCACCATCCTTCACTTTACCCCACTCCCTGCCTGAAGAATGTCAGATACATTATGTTTCATTTTTTTTTTTTCCTTTTTGTCTTTTTTCGTGACCAGCAACGGATCGCAACCCTCAGTGTCGCGCCATACCGGACCGGGACTGGCAACGGGATCGCAACCCTCGGTGTTGCCCCCGCACCTCACTCAGCCAGTGAGCGGGAACCGGTCTGTATGTGGGATCCGAACCCTCGGCGGGAGCGCTGCCACGCTTCCCAAGCGGCGCACTGTAGCACTGCGCCACCAGGCCGTATGTGGGATCCGAACCCTCGGCGGGAGCGCTGCCACACTTCCCAAGCGGCGCACTGTAGCACTGCGCCACCAGGCCAGCCCATGTTTCATTTTATCATAATATTTAATTTTGATTACTTTTCCCCTTTTCTCATCCTCAAATATTCTGCTTCTAGTTATAAGTTCCTGGTAAAGGAGACCCTTGATGATGTCCAGCAAATTGTCTACGTCTATCTTATCAACTTTCTAATTATCTGCAACTATTTCAAACTTTCTCCATTCTCTATAACACACCAATATCACCTCCCTGTTTGCCATCAGCTTTTCACATACAGTATCTCACAAACAAAAGCCCTAAGTCACCAACAGGTTACCGCAAAAACCTAAACCCACCTGTATCAGAATGTATCCTTTCCTCTTTTCCTTCCTGTTAAAGTAGAAGTGGATTCCATTTTCCTGTGTAAGGGTAACCCCTCCACCTGAGCTCTGCAATCCAACTGCTTTTACTTCTTCAATGCTATCTCCTATTGAGATTTATCTTCCTTTCCTAAATCTCTAACCTCTCAGTAGTCATTAAGTAGTTAACCAATATTCTGGTTTACTTCTTTAGAAATATCCCACCCCTGAGTTAAGCAGGGCCATGTGAGTTACTGGTCAGTGAAATGTGAATGTGAGTCCCTAAGAATAAGGGGCAATTTACTGTACTCCCTCCCTGCTGCCACCAAACCCAGGGATACTTCAAAAGGGTGGAGGCATTATGAGCCTAGGTCTCATAAGGAGCAATGTAAAGCAGAATCTTCAACTGAACCCCAGTAGTCAAGCAATGTGAGTAGAAAAAAAAGCATTGTTGTTATGAGCCATTAAGATCTGGAAGTTGTTTGTTACTGCAGCATAATTTAGCCTACTTTGATTTCCTCTCCAGTGGCTGCTTCCCATCAGTATATGAACATAATCACATTTCTTCACTTTTAAAACAAGAATAAAAAAAACCTCTCTTGAATTCTCCCACCCCATCAGCTACTATCCTATTTTCATCCTCTTCTTTGCTGTAATACTGGAAAATGCTCCATTTCCTCATCTCTCTTTCACTTGCCACCCTACTGCAATCTGGTTTTTACTTGTACAGCTCCACAGAAAGGGCTCCACCAAGGTCACCAAAGACCTTGTTGATAAATCCAACAGACATTCCCAGCTCTTACCTTACAATATCTGTGCAGTGCTCGCCACTACCGATTACTTCCTCTTATTTTTATACTCCACTCTCCCTTAAGTGCTACTCCTGATACCAACACAATCACCTCCTTATTTTTTTCTTTTCTGGCTGTTCCTTCCTAGATCCTTTTGTAACATTCTCTTCCTTGGCCTGTCCCTTAAATTTTTGTGCTCCACATTTTACAGCTCGAGTGATCAACAGACCAGCAGCACTGGCATCATCTGAGAACCCATCTGAAAAGTAGAATCGCTGGCCCCACTCCAGTCCTACATTTTAACAAGATAACAGGTGATTCCTATGCACATTCAAGTTTGAGAGGCATGATTTACAGAATTCAAGCCACACTCCAGCTACTGTCTGTGGGCCCAGCAATTGCCAAATGCTCATATCCAGTCTAGATTTCTCTAGGCATCAGATCCACACAGCCTTCTACCTCTCGGAAATCTTCATTTGTATGCTCTATAATAATATTAAACTTACAGTATCCTTAGCTGAGCCTATCATCTTCCCTCAGAAAGTCTAATTCTTATATAGTCATAAAAGTGTCATCCACTTCCTGTCCCCATCCCTCCAGATTAAAAACAAACAAAAAACCCCACAAAATCGTTTTGAACCTACCCCCCAAATCACTTTAATCTGTCCATCTCCCTCCATCTCCACTGCCAATGTCCTAATTCAAGCTGTCATCCCTCACCTTAATTACTGCAAGGGCTACTTAACTGTTCTCCCTGCACCAGGATTGCCTCTCTCTTCAATCATTCCCTACACTGCTACTAGAGTGAATTTAAATATTTTAAATGCAATCATTTCATTTTTTGTTTAAAATGCTTTAATGACTTGCTGCACTTTCAGAGAAAAGTCAATGAATTTCAAGGTCCAGCTTATTTTTCTAGTACAGAGCTTTTCAAATTACTGTTTGTGAAATTATATTAAAGCATCATGACCATCATCAATAAAAAAGAGAACTGAAAAGTATAAAAACAAACAGAGCAATGTTTAGGTAATTAAGTATTATTTTACAAAATTTTGGTTTAGTTACGCATATGTGTGTACTGGGAGTAAATTAAAACGTATTCCTTTTGTGGGAAGCGTCAGCAAGTTTGAAATCCACTGCTCTACCCTCATCTCACCACACTCCTCTCCATGCTCTTACCTTTCAGCTCTTTGAACATGTTCTTCCTGACTTCTATGTTGTGGCACATGCCTCTGCCTGAAAATCCTTTCCAAATCCCCAAATTGCAAACACACATGCACTTTGCTATGTCTCAAGTTTCAGCATAAGGGTTATTGCCTCTGTAAAACCTTCTAAAATTCCTTGATTTGAGTTATATGACAGCCCATATTCTCCTTATCATAATACGAACAGTCCCTGACTTGAGATGGTTTGATATATGAGTTTTGAACTTTACAATGGTGTGAAAGCTATATGCAATTCAGTAGAAACTGTACTTCAAATTTTGAATTTTGATCTTTTCCCTGCTAGCAGTATGTGGTAAGATACTCTCTTATAATGTAGGTCAGCAGCCTTGACCCACAGCTCCCAGTCAGCCACACAATCACAAGGGTAAACAACTCTACAGTACAGGCTATGCTAAGCTGTGATGTTTTGTAGGTTAGATGTATTAAATGCATTTTCAACTTACAATATTTTCAACTTATGATGGGTTTATCAGGACATAACCCCATAGTAAGTCAAGGTGCATCTGTACTTTAACATTGTATCTTTACTTATTTTAACTGTCTGTAGCCCCTAACACACCACAATCTCTGTAAGATAGGAACTATATCTTATTAACACAATGGCTAAGATACTGTCTCAAACATATTACATCTTCAATAAATATTTGTTGAAAGAATAAGAACATATCATTAGAATACATTCACTTTGTAAACAAGGATTATTTTAAAAGTAAAAGCTATGGAAATTCTATGTGGGAAGCACTCACAACAGGCTGAAACTGGTCAAAGGAAGAGTTAGGACAAAAACATTTATATTTAAAGGAGCTAGAGAGGTGCATTTTAGATAGTAAAACAGTAAGACACTGTAATAACAAGCAAAAATAAAGTATGTTTACAAAGGCTGTAATTATATCAGATTGGGGATATAGGCTCCGATAGAGGAAGTACATAGAGGGAAGCCTGATATGTTGAAGCCATAGTACTAAGATTCCCAGAAAATATATTAAGATGCCACTGACACATATTAATAGACTGAGACAGAAGTGATCTGACTTCCAATCTCAAGTTGTGAGCTAGGGAATGAAATGATCTAATTTTTCATTTAAAAAAATCACCATGGGTGGCTCTATAAAGAACAGACTTAATGAGAAGCAGAAGTGGAAGAGAGAAGATTGGTTTAGAAGACTAGGAACAGAAAACAAAACAGTGGCTTAATCTATGTTAAACTGCCGTAGAGATAAGTAAGTGGTATAGTAAGAAAAGACAGCAGACAGATTTGCTGAAAGGAAAGAGAAGAATCAAAGATAAATCCCATTTGGCCTTGGCAAGTGAATAAATGGCAGTGACTTTATTAAAATGAAGGTTTAGGGGTGGGGATGGAAATCAAGAGTTCCAGTCACTATATCCACTGCACAACTGGCTGTACCCTTCATGTGGAAATAACAATAAACAATTTTTCCTGACTTACTTAACTTTTCACCTGTTTAGGCCTATTTTCCCAACTAGACTGCAAGCTCCTTGAATATTATATTTCTTCAGATTCCTGTAGCAACACGCATAAAAGCATGTTTGAAAGAGGGTAAATAAAACTTGAGAAAGTTACTGTGTACATCATTTTACAGTTCTGACTCAGTAATTCTTCCAATTTCAAGATGGCTTAGATGGGCTTCCCCTGATTTTCAAAAACAAGTTTGCTCAATGAACAAGTTACCTTGGGACTGTCAAAAAAATAGGTTCTTAAAATTAAAAAAAAAAGAGGTGGTAAGTTGTGAAGATAAATGCTTAAGGTCCAAAAAACACTTAAATGAAAATGACATGGTTAAAAGAAAAATAAAGAATGGAATGATTTAGAAATAGTAGCCTAAATGGTCATTTAATTACACGCTGGATCTAATAAGAAAGTGATTATAATGAAGTAACTCAAAAGCTGTTCTAAGGCCCATATTAAGAAAGCTTGTTTAATGATAAAAATTATTTTTTTTAGAGTGGGCCACCACTCAGGGGACTTGATGCTTCCTTTACTACAGACCTTCAAGATACAAATCAAACTGACAATCACCTGAAGAGAAAAAACTAAGCCAAATCAACTCTGGAAGTTTCTTACACTTTTAGGACCCTAACCTTCCTTGTCAAAGAGGAGCTACTAGTCAAGAAATTTCCCCACTCCAACATAAAAACAAAAAGTTTGTGGCTGATAATCTTAACACTAATAATAAAAACTGGACTATTTTTCTGAGCGATCCACATTCAAAAGCAGTGCTCGACTGCTTTTGTTCCGAGCAAACCTATCTCTAACGCAGAAGGTCGCTATTTTCGATTTCACCATGCAAAGAACGTATACGAAAGTTACAACAATTATTCTAGGGGACAGGAAGCCAGACATACAACACTCCCAGTAAAGGTAATTTCGGTTGGAATCTGAATTTAACATTCGTTTTGTCCACAGTGCTCACGTCCCTCAAGCAAAGTATACATTCAGCCTGCATACATTCTGCTCCGTGTCAGACTCTCGGCTGACGTTAAGCGGTGTAACAACCGCTAAAGGAAGCTTCTGCATAACACATTCGCACCTCGTTTACACTTCACAAAGCATGTGCTTCAATTAAGAAACAAAAGCAAGGAAGAAGGGGCTGCGGGAGGGAAGAGAAAACCTGTCCTGCCTCATGCCCTCTACTATCAAATTTCAGGTTACCTCTTGCCTCTCCGCGTCCTTGTTCTTCTGTCCCTGTTTCTTCGCGTACCACAAGCCGATTTCGCGGCCCTTCAAATGCCCGGGATGCCTGCCCCGGCCTCCTCGACCACCCCCTCCTCCGCCGCCGCCGCCTCCGGAGCCTCGGCTCCCTCCGTGGCCCCCTCCATAGCCTCCACTGGAGCTGCGGGGCCCGCCATCGCGGCCCCAATTTTGATGGTACTCATAGCTCATTGTCACTGCGGACCCCAACCCGTGAGAACCCACAGCCACTGGAAATGGCGTCCGGCCTGGAAGCGGGTGCACGTCCACTTCCGTTTTGCTTCCGGCGCCCAGCGCGAATGGGAGGGCCATGTAGAGTCACAAGCAGCCATTTCCGGTGACGTCACTGGCTGACCGCGGCGGAGGCCGGAGGGGTGGCTACGGTGGGGTTGTCTACCTTTGCGTCCCTGGAGGGCGAGCCAGCAGAAGGCTCGTGAGCTTTCTTTCCCCAGGTCCGGGAAATGAAGAAGTGGCTTTTGGGTGTTATTATTCCTCTTGGTAAAATCCGGAGTTTGCTTCCAGTTAGGCCCTGGATGGTTAGTAAACGTCAATTGAAACAAAAGAAATGGTGGGTCGTTGCACTGTCTCCTAAAAGTCTAAAGAAATTAGTTCGTCACACGTGTTGAAAACAGCCTGGCATCTTTCAAATATGTAATTAAATATAAAAGTGCCCCTGCCTCCTTAGAAGGATTGTCATTCACTTCCTTTATCCAGTAGCATAAGATGAGCATGTCTACCCAAATTCAGTACAGAGCATTTAAGCAATGTGAATAAACAGCCGCTGAAGATCTATGTTCATTAGAAGCCATATACTACTTATTAACTAGACCACTGAGTGTCTTGTGCAAGCTGTTCTTGAATAATGAAGTGATTGGGCCACACCGGCTTCGATGTTCACCAGGCAATATCCAGTTCGTTTATACATGTAACTGATTTAAAGGTGATGGGGATACTCACTGAACAAGGCAAGTATGGCATGAGCTGGTTCGTTTTCTGCTGCTGATTACAAAATACCTGAAACTGGGTAATTTATAAGAAAGTAGTTTATTTCTTATAGTGTTGGAGGCTAAAAAGGCCAAGGTCTAGGGAGAACATCTGGTGAGGGCCTTCTTCCTGGTGGGAGCTTTCTACACTGACCCATTGCAGGGCAGGGTATCACATGGTGAGGAGGGGCAAGAGCACTTTTTAACATGATTACTTGCTCTGCTTGTAAAGCCACCAGTCCACACCCATGATCTCATTAAACCATTAACCGTTACTCCATGAATGGATTAATCCATTCACGAGAGCATAGTCCTCACGATCCAACTGCCTTATAGAGGCCACAGCTTTCAATACTGCCACATTGGGAATCAAGCTTCCACATGAGCTTTGGAGAGGACAAACATTAAGACCAGAGCAGATGGGCAAAGAAAATGTAGAGTTTTGAAATTATCACTATTGTTTATCACTGATCTAATCTCAGAGTTTCCTCCTTAGAGGGCAACAAGGGAATAGTGGAAACATTTTAAAATTGCCAGCTAGTTTTTCTTGGTTTTTTCAAAACAGTCTTGTTTCGGGTAACCATGAAGTTCCACTTTCTATTAGGCCTTTTTCTCTCCAAGATGTTGCTTGCTGTAAGAGATTTGGAGAAAGCCTATTTTTAATCATAGATGGCATCCCTTACATCTTTGCTGGTTTCTGTTTTAGGGTTGCCAGTCTGATCTGGTGTCTGGGCCAATGCATGTTAATGAAGGCTATACTAGTGATCTCATCACCATCAGCATGGTCGTTGGCCCTGGCCAGTTAAACCTCACTTTAGGAATTGGTGTTCTGGATCCCCCTGAATTCAGCTGTCACTCCAAGTTGATTTGCTGGCAGGCAATCCATCTGAAGAACTCTGCTACAGGGTTGCTTGTTTCCATCCCAGTAATTTCTCTGGTAAGAATGCTAACTAGCATCATCACCTGCCTCTTCACCTCCTATGCCATAAATGACAACTTCTGCATCCCTTCTACAGAAGGTTCTAGAGTGCTGCTATTGTTGCTATACAGCAAACCACCTGAAAATTCAGTGATATAAAACAACCGTTAAGCTAATGTATTCCATGGGTCAGGAACTTGAAAAGTACACAGTGAGGATGGCATTTCATTGTTCCAAGATGGATGGAGTTTCTTCTGGCAAGACTTGATAGCCAGGGGCTAGAATCATTTGGAGGAATCTTCACTCAACTACCTGGCAGTTGGTGCTGGTTTTTGGTCAGAACCTTGGCTGACTATGGGCTAGTACACCTACACATAGGCTCTCCATTTGGTGTCTCTGTGTAGCCTAGCTGAGCCTCCTCACAACATGGCAGGTTGGCTCAAAGAGCAAGTATTACAAAGAAAGGTGGAAGTATATGATAGTTTTATTAACAGCCTCAGAAGCCACATAGCATTCCTTGCACTGTGCTTTACCAGTTGAGATGGTTACAGATGTCCACCCAGATTTAAAGACAGTTAGGGCTTCACCATGTTATGGAAGGAGAGCTGAAGTCACATGATAGGAAAAGCATGTAGGATGGGAGATATTTCGTCCTTCTTTGAAGATACAATCTGCATAAGTGCTAACTCAGGCCTTCCAAAACTATGTTGCACCATAATTTTGACAGTATTACATTGTATCATCTTGCATCACAGACACTAGCACTGCTGTCCATGTGACAACTAGAAGTAGGAAAAGGAATGATAATACTATAGCATTTATTGAGTGCTTATTATGTGGCAGGCACTATGAGTAGGTGCACTATTTTTCTCTATTTTACTATAATTAGGCCAAGAAACTTAAGGAATATAAGGACTAAAAAGAATGAGCCTCTTCTAGGAAAGCATATCACTATTGCTGATACAGCTCATGAGAATAGTGCACTCCTAGGAAACTTAGAGGGAAAAAAAACATAGGTATTGGTAAGCATTCTTCATGCCTCCTTGCTTTATTTAGTTTGCGTTTTCAGTTATTGAAACCTCATATATCTATTATAGATATTTAAAAAACCCTAATGGACATATTTTGAATCCTCTCCCCTATAAGTAATATTCTGCATTAGACATTTCACAGTTGCAACTCCAGAGAGGGGAGATAGTGAAGTCTGCCTTGGGAAAGATGATATGAAGGAATGAAAACCCTTGGCACTTAGGAAGTAGAACAAGAAGCTTCATTATTATAGGAGAGTGTGGAGAAAGTGAGGAGGGGGAGAAAGAGAGGAGGATGTGGTTGTATCATGACCTCCCCCCACCTCAGCTTTTGCCATGTGTCCTGCTTAGAGCTCCAAAAATAGAGTATGCTTTGAAATACATTTAAAAAAAAAATCTCTGGTTATAGCTTTTAGTATATCCATTGTTTGTGCTAATGAGAAAAATGACTTACTGAGGCCTTGTGTTTTCCTGGAATTCTAGGAGATTTTACTTTTTCATGATCTCAAATTGATCTGTCCTCCTTTATGCCAATTTTTTCCATTCCTTTCACCATCTTCTCTTGCTTCACTTATCATTGGGGAATGTTTTAGACAAGTCAGTATTTTCTCTTGGTCTTTATACTCAGATTGGTGAACACTAAGGTCCTTGATCCAAGAATACCAAACCTTTGCTCTACTCAAATCCATCAATGGCTTTCTTCTTGAATGGAGAAGAGAATCACGTCATCATCTAGGTATGGTTTCCATGTAACACAGAGAAGCTGAAGATCCATAAGTTTCATCTTTTATCTTAAAATTGTATATGTAATGCTATGGCTAAAAGGATTTTAGAACTAATCTAAATTATAATGCTCCTAGGCTCCCCTCATTCCCAACCTAATATTCACTCTAGAATAAACTGAATTCTAGAGAGTTTAAGTGTAGGTCAAGTGGTGGTAGAGTCAGGTTAAGAATCAGGGATTGAAACTAAGCCACCTCGTTTCTAGCCCCAGTGCCCTACCTTTCCATTGTACAACCAAGAAAGTTACACACCAGGAAAGGTTAAAGATTGTGGGCAAATCACTTAGAGTCCTTAAAGAAAATAGATGGCAAACCTTGCAAGTGAGGGTAATTCAAGGAGGATACACACACACACACACACACACACACACACACACTATACTCAGATTCAAGTTTAAAGAGACCATAAGTGATTTCAGTAACCTGGAGTTAGTAGCAACATGTTACCATCTCTAGGCCCAAATGGATGCAGAGAGGGAGTAGCTACTAGCACCCTGAAAGAGAGCTGAGATCACAAGGAGCAGTGATCGTTGGTAAAGGGGCAGATCCAGCCCAAGGTGATCTTGCATGGAAAGAGTTAGAGAAAAAAATACCCGATCACTCTCCTCCTCTCTCATGCCTTCCTGGAAGTCCCCATTGGTCAAACACAAAGGGAAGCAGAGGGTATGTCAAATTTATTGATGTAGTTTGTGCAGGTCAGTCTCTTGGGGCAGAGAGTAGGGTGGAGAAAAGTAGATGGAACTGGAGGAGAAATGTTAAGATATCCAACACTCTGGTCCAGAACATACTTTGATGCTCTTGGTTGCAATGAATGGTAAATATGCCACTACGAGGCAAAAATCAATCGGAGGATTTCTCTGTCCCTTTATGCCTTATCAGGTACAGGTATCATCTGCTTCCAGCCTCCCATTTGAATCTAATTGACCAAACATTCAGTGATTCCAGATGGCATTGCTTTTTTCATGGTTTGGGGCATTTTATAGTTTGGGTTGGGAGTGGGAGTGTCCTCACTTTTTAGCTAAGACCAGTCCTTCTTTTATTATCTTCTCTCAGGGTAGGTCGTCCTTGGTGACATTGAGTGTCCTCACTTTTTAGCTAAGACCAGTCCTTCTTTTATTATCTTCTCTCAGGGTAGGTCCTTGGTGACATCTAATCATAATTTTCTTATTTTACTCAAAGTACTTAAAAGAAAATTTATGTTTATTTTCTAATTGAAACATAAAAAGCAGATAAGATTGACTTTTAACAGCAAATTTTCAGACATTACATGGTCTCCTTTTTAGTTACAGTAGGAAAAGAGCATGTAGCTGTGGCATAATTTGCCTAAGAACTATAGATAGGCTGACAATATAATTTATTGTCCAAATGGGGACACTTTTAATAGTGAAAGAAGACACAACTATTATGTCAGGAAAACAATTGTAAAATGGGACTATTCCAGGCAGACACTTGTATAAACAATTGTCATGTCTGCTAATTCCATGTTTTCCATTAAAGGGAAAAAATTGTGACTTGGTGAGGTCAAAGGAGAGACTGGGAAACACAGTTTTCAGGCTTCTAGCTTCTGTGATATATGGAGAAGTTTAGAAACATTGGACATTAACAAGGGTATTAACAGAGAATAGATGCCAGGGTAATTTTTTCCCTCAAGCCATTGGCTTCATAGATAAGCATTTAAGAAATGTGTAATTTATTTAATGTTACTAAGGAAATCTTCCTATTTATTGAATTAGAATACAGTTCTGTCACCATATCCACTACTACATACCTAATCCTAGCCAATATCATCTCTAACCCACACTATTAAAATGGCCTCCTCACTGGTCTTTCTGCAGTCATCTTTGTACCTGTATAGTTTTTGCCTCTTCCCAACAGGCAGTGGTTTTTGAAATCAGATCGTGTCACTGCTTTGCTCAGAGTCCTCCAACGGCTTCCCACCTCATTTAGAATAACACTCAAAGTCTATACCTGGTCTGCAAGACACTAGTGACCTGTCTTTCCCTGCCCTTATCTGTCTTTATTCCCAACCACTTTCTCCCTTTCTCACTCATCTGTTTCACATTGACCTCTTTGATGATTTCACAAAATACAAAAGGCACACTGCTACTTCTGGAAACTTGCTGTTCCCTTTGCTGGGACTATGATTTCTTTAGATAATCACACAGCACCTTTCCTCACTTTATTTGCATCTCTAATGAAATGTTACTTAATCAGTGAAACCTTTTCAGACTAAATTATTGAGAAAAGCACTCTATTATTGTCCCTTTAATCTAATTTTTCTTCTTATCACTTACTACCACTGCTCCCTATTTTCTGTCAATACACTTAGCACCATATACACATATACGTGTGTATATATGTAAATGTGTAGTAGAGAACTTAACCTTATCTAAAGATAAGAAGTCTAGCTTTTTCCCTCAGCTTTTGGGGAGATAATCTCTAATCCCTTGGAATGTCATGCTTGATAAGAATGTCTCTATTTGTCTGAGGTCCTTGGACCAGCCAGACAGTGACAGTGTCATTGAGAGTGAGGGCTTTGGGTCATTCCATGTTAGCTTGATCTCCGGAGGAGGTGGAAACTGAGATCAGTCATGTGAGCAGTCAACCATGCTTCTCCTGCCCCTACTGTGATGGAGGCCTCATGAACACTCAACACCACAGTTCAGATGAGCTTTCCTGGTTGGATACTCAGCATGTTGTCACACATTGATGCTAGGAAAGTAATGCTACTCATGACTCTTTGGGGAGAGTACAACAGAAGTTCCCCATCTAGAACTTTTCCTGTACTTTGCTCTATGCACTTTTTCCTTGGCTGATTTTAATCTGTATCCCTTCCCTGTAATAAACATAACCATGAGTATACAGATTTCCATGAGTTCTGTGAGTCCTAGTGAGTTACTGAAACTAGCAATGGTTTTGGGAACTCCCTGAACTTGCAGTTGGTTTCAGGAGTGAGGAAAGTCTTGTGTGGTCTGTGATCTCTAACTTTGCAGTTGGCAAAAATTCACTTTGTGTGTGTGTGTGTGTGTTTTGTTTTGTTTTGCTTTTGTTCACAGTTATAATTCCAACTACCTAGAACAATTTCTAGGATTTAGTAGTCATTCATTAAATATTAAATTGAAGAGATGAATGAAAGTGTCTAAAAAGTATAATTAAGAAATTAAGAGAAAATTTATTTATGAAACTTAATACTACAGAACCATGTCTAGAAAAGCTTCCAAATAATGCATAACCATGTCTCTTTTTATTATACTCTGAGTAATACTGAGATGTTTGTTGTCTTCAAAAGAAGTTATCTCTGTCAGTCACAACTCTTGGAAGTCTTAGGGACATATCACATATATCAAGTGTTTACATTATTTGGGAGTTTTAGGAATTATGTGTTAGCAGTTTGCAGTAGTCACCACCAGATGGTGATATTTTTATTATGTAATAAGTAGTTTTTGTCTTCAGATACCTGTACGTCAATTTTTAGAGAAAAGAGATAAGCTATATAAAGTAAGGTATTTATTAATAACAAGAACGATATAACTACAGGAGGGAAGATATTTGGATATAGCACAGGTATCAGTAAAGGTATTTCCTATACCAGAAACACATTCTTACAATTGGAATCACTCCAAAGAGTAAGCAGACTTGAGTAAACTTACCCTCTTAACAAAAATTTGAAGGAGCTGTTCATGCTTAGGTATAGACCTACTAGATTTTTCTTGTCATTCAGCTACTGTTGGCTTGGAGTTTGAACTGTTACAGGGTAGTAATACTCAAACTACATCCTTGGGCTAAATAATCCTGGTATTGTTTCAATATAGAAGAATTTTTAAATGTATCCATTGCATAGTTAATTCAACAACCAAGGGCAATTAAATGGGAAAATCCTAGTGTTTTTTATTTTTATTTTTAATTTTTCAGTTCTCCCACCTAAACCCATGTCCAGTGAAAAGGAAATGGAAGACAGGAGGGAAAATGGCTATTACTGTTTTCCAATCCAAGTCTTATACTTTAAACCTTGATTTCCATCATCTCCTTTCCATTCCAAGTGCTGTGCAGTTATAAAGAATTTGTTTGCATTCAAATCTTTACTATTTTCTTCAGTTTTATAATGATCCTGTTTCTAATTTCCTTGTTGCCAGAAATTACATTTTAAGGCATCAATATCACCTTTCTCTTTCAAGAAAATCATACATCCAAACTTAAGATATTAAAGCCTGTTTTTTACAAAGCTTTATTAGAATATTCAATTTTTTTATAAAGACATTTAATGCCACTGATTTATATTATCAGATTGATCTACCTATTTGTCATTGTGTTAAAATAGCCATCAATTTTGGTGATACAAAGACTTTTAAAATTCTCGTTATATTTTTAACAAGAATACACTTGAATTTGAATTTATACATTATGCATTATTTGAAGCTTGCTTTACAAACATACTAATGGCATTACATTTGCTTCCCAAATTTATATAATAAGATACTGAGAAGTTAAATGAGAGATGGAGAAAGTCTATGGGGATAAAATTATTGTGAAAATGACTTGTATTGATGGCAAGATAATGCCTTCTGAAGATGAAACAATCTGAAAGCCCATGTTAAGTAATTTAGAATTCTGGTTCAATATACTGAAATATAAGCCAAAATAAATCATTTGAAAATTAACTTACTCAATATGTAAATAAATAAATAAGATATGTGAGTGAGTTGGGGAATGCAAAAAGTCTAAGGCCATGTAAAATGTCAACTCAATAACTTTGGAAAAATAAGCATTTAAGTAACACATTTAATATATGTTTACAGAAAGATTAGAATAAAACAGTTTGAAAAAAATCACTTCATAATTGAAATATACATTATTAATATTCTGACAAGGTGATTCCTGCATTTTTTAAATGCAATGCATTTTAAAATTAATTTTGAAATGTACACCTTATGATCATTTAATAAAATGTAAAATTGATTTTTTTGTTTGAGATAATACATTTCTTTGTAGAGAAAAAAACCCACCTAAACTTGAAATAATATTTGAAGTAAATTTTTCTGTGCTTGAAGAATGGCTAAGAAAGTTTGCCCAATCTGCAGCTTTAGAAGCAGACACTTGTTATAGCTTTAGAGGACTTTCCTCTGCTTTATCCAAAAGCTTGTTACTACGGTTGAGTGCACCCCTCAGAACTTAAGCTGGCAGTATTTTCCCCAAATTTCCATTTAAATAAAACAATTCTTGGGTGAAGTGTACAATTACAACCTTTTTGATAATGTTTGAGTTAAAGACTATTTCTAATTACACCTGTAACATACAACATATTTGTTTTAAGGGCCAATCTTGACATACTGAGAAGATGGAAGGAAAAAGACTGTTATATTTAAAAAAGGAAAAAAAAAAACCCATTCAGTAAACAATTTGTATTTGATAGGAATGAAGGGAAGAACTATTTATAGACTAGAGACACGCATGTTTCCAAGTTGGAAAGTAATATGCCATTTTACACAAGCATGTATTTCCTAGACATCAGTGTAAAGCTAGAGCAGTAATTGTAATAAGCTGTTTTGCTAGCCATATTCAGGCAAGCCTCTTCAAATGAAACTTGGTGTTTTGCTACATTTTTTCCATTCCCAAAATGTCTCTTCTTTTCCCCTTGCAGTAAAGGCCAACATTATGTGTAGAAACATGTGCATGGGATGAGTGTATTCGTTGAGTTTATACAACTTTCTGTTTATTCCAAGGTTGACAAACATAGGCAAAAACATTAGTAAACTAGGCCAAGATTTGATTTAGAAAAGATATTTTAGAAATTGGATAAGAAATAAAATCTTTTAATTACCACAGTGTGTGATCTTTAGGTAACACATCAAATGCACTTAAGTGTTTTCACTAGTTCCAGCTGTTTGCACAAAAAATAATTAACTAGTAAATCAGTAAAGCTTATGTAAACCAACAAATAAAAGGAAATCGGTCCTGGAACAAAGGTGTTGGTTTGGCAGTTTGAAGTTGCAGAGCTACTTTTATTTCTGGGAGAGCAGATGATCACTGAGTAGTACGCTTGCTTTCTTCCTCTCTTTTCCTGTAAGCTTTATTTAACAGCTGGATTTCCTCCTGGTAGCCATCCCTTTCTTGATGCTGCCTTTTACTGTTCCGCCTGTGTGCTTCCACAGTGTCTGGAATGGAGATGTTGATATCACCATCAGGATTACTCGTGGGTAAAAAGAGGGAGTATGAGGCTGTTTCTCCTAAATCACATGAAACGAATCTGTTTTCTTTCCGTGAGTAGCGTAGGGATGGAGATCTGACTTGTGTGGAGGACTGGCTGATGTTGCTAATGATTGACACAGTGTCCAAGGCCTCCTCATTATCGCAAATTTCAAGAACTTCCAGGTGTATTTTCACACTGGTGTCCGCAAATGTGGAGGGAGAATCTTCTGAGTTTGGTGCATGGCCAACACTTTTGGATCGATAGACTTCTATTTTCTTAGAGGCTGGGGTTATTTTTTGCCCTTCTGTGCTTACCTCGTAGGTAGAAAGAGATAAAGTTTTCCCTGTAGGCGCCTGGAGAGACACAGTCCCCTGGAATGCACAGAGGGGAATGGCAAGGGCACCACCGGAACGCTGGGGATAAAAACAAAATTGTTATTATTGAAAACTAGTTTCTGAGATTGAGACATTTAGAAATGATTTTACTCATCAAAATAGTAAAGTTTTTCTATTTCAGATCCATTTCCCTAGAAACCTTTCACAGAGATGGAATTTAAATTCTGCCAACAAAGTGCCAGAGCTCAGTTTGCCCTAGGACAAATAAGAGGTCTAAAGGAGGGCAGCCAGGAACCTTTCCTTGAAGGGATTGCTTTTGTATTTTTGTTACATATTCAGTGACATTAAAAAGTTTGCATAGGTTGAAAGAAATGCAGACTGTGTTATCAACATGCACTTTTTTTCTCTCCCTCTTTAGTATCACAGAGAGAATGATAATCATGAAACTATGACTCAGATTAAGTATAAAAGATATTTCAGCTGTTAGATTTGAGCATACATAAGAGAAACCAAATGTCACCAGAACTGTGTTACAATGTGCTTGCCTTCCTACAGAGAAATCAGTCATTAAAGTAAACCCAATAATAGAGAATTCCTCCACATGTCTGCAAAAACTTGCCTGAAAGTTTAAACCTTTTCTACTACATTTTGTGTATTAGGTGTTTCTTCAAACTCTACTCACCACTGAGAGGTGCTTAAAAAATGAAGAAAATACGACTGATTCTTATAAAAGTTTGTACTTTATATGTTGATTCATTCCTCTATACTTTTGACTAATGCCTTTTTTGATTATGTGTTAGTCTCAGAAGATGGTAATATGTCATACTTCCAGAGCAGTGGTTCCTAAACCTGAGTCTCCAAACCAGCATCATCAGCATCATCTAGTAACTTGTTAGAAATGCATATTTTTGAGCCCCATAGCAGTCTACTGAATAAGAAACTCTGGGTAAAAAGCCTCCTAAACCTGAGTCTCCAAACCAGCATCATCAGCATCATCTAGTAACTTGTTAGAAATGCAGATTTTTGAGCCCCATAGCAGTCTACTGAATAAGAAACTCTGGGTAAAAAGCCCAACAGTCTGTATTTTAGCAAGCCTTCCAGGTGATTCTGTTGCATGGTAAAGTTTATGATTCTTTGCTCTAACTAAAGAAATGTTTTATGACAGAAAAAAAAGAGGTTGGGGGATGGTGGGTGTCAACAGACAGTTTTTATGCATGTGCCTACCACCTGTAAAGCCTGGAGTTACTAATTAAATTGGCCTAAGTATGTCTTTCCACCCGGGGAATTGGCATGAGGTATAATGGTGTTTTGCCAGTCTAGGATGACCAACCTTCCCGGTTTCCTGAACTGTCCCAGTTTTAGCACTGAAATTCCTGCATCCCAAGAAGTCCCTGGGATGTATAGTTATATATGCTATAAACGAAGGGCATATTGGGGGAAGATATTTGTAGCCTGTATAAGACAAAGTTTAATAGTCATAATATAGAGTGTTTTCTAAATCAGTAAGATAAACTTTTCTTCTGGCAGAAAAGTGGAAAAGGGAAGTGGGCAAAACAATTAAAGAAGTAAAAATGTAGAGTAAACACATGAAAAGATGTTCAATTTCACCAATAATCAAAAAAAGTAAGTAAAAACAATGATTCATGTTTAGTTTCTCAGATCGCCCTCCATAAAAAAAAAAAAAGAAAAGAAAAATAAAAAGATGGATGCTATCTTTAGAGTGCATTTTGATTATATTTGACTATAAATTAAAACTGCATATACTTACCAGCAATGCTACTTCTGAGAGTCAGTTCCACCAAATAACGGCACATATAAATTTATTTCAGCACTTTTGCAGGTCCCCAAATTAGGAACAGCCTAAAAGTCCATCATTCAGAAAATGTTGAATAGATTGTGACACAGTTATGTACTGGAAAACTACCTTGAATGGATGAGGTAAAGCCATAAGTTCTGCCAGGGTAAAATAATTTCCATGTATTTTAGATTATAAAAGCAAACTGCAAAACAATATATATATTATGATCCAGTTTTCTTATAGAAAGAAACTCACCAGAAATCAACCCAGACGATTATGCATGTATAGAAGTAAAAATAGATACACAGACACACAAACACACACATATATATAATAGGCATAGAAAAAAGGTTTGAAAAACTACACACCAAACAGTTCTTTTCCCCTGGGAGTGGATAGAGGCTGGGCATTTCAATTTTTATCTTTTATATTTATAAATTGTTAATAATATGATTTCTCTCATGGAAGTTTATTAAGTGGGGGAAGGGGAGGCAGAGACTACAAAATATTACTAGACAGACATCCAGGATGCAGGGGTGGGGTACTGCCTTAGCATAGTTAGCCTTAGGGTTCGACATTGGGAGTTTGTGCTGTGTTGGGAGTTTGTTCTATTTCTAGGTTAGGAGAGAGGAGACAAGCTGGGTGGAAGGTGCTGTCTCAAAGTTTTGCCATAATGGTTTGGTTGGCTAGAATGAGAATCCCAATTGCAGTATAGCTAATTTCCCATTCATGTTTTAAAAGAGTAGAGAATGGCATAGAAAAAATAAAATTTTAAATTTCTAAAAGGAAAGGCTATTAAGATAATCCTCTGGTCCTAGTCAGACAAAAATTTATAGCACTCTCAAAGTGGCCATTTTCTGTGATAGGTCAGAGTTTCTTCACTAATTTTACAGGAAAAATTGTTATAAACATTTTAGTCCAACAAACTGTCAATGTAAACATTAAGTTCAAATAGAGTCCTGCCTCAGGAGAAAAAAAAAAAAAAAGAAAGAAAGACAATACCGTACAACTCGAGTCATAAACCACAAGGTAGCTGGCAGATTTGCAAATCATTCAAAAAGTTCAAGAACAATTTTAGAAAGAGATTAAAAGTAAAAAGCAATAAAATCATAAGGGAAAATGAACGTTAATTTTAAGAAGTAAGAGATAATACAAAAGATTGTTACTACTGGTTTATCTTCATGTATGTCCTGAGTTGAGTAGTGTCCCCCAAAATTCGTGTCCCACCAGAACCTGTGAATATGACCTTCTTTGGGAATAGCTTTTTTGCAGGTGTAATCAAATCAAGATGAAGTCATACTGGATTAGGATGGGACCCAATGCAATGACTGGTGTCCTTATAAGAAGAGAGAAATTGGGACACAGATGCACATGGAGGAAAATGGCCACGCGAAGATGTAGACAAGTGACTGCAGTTACTGTGTGGGCTTGCTGGGAGCCATCAGAAGCTGGAAGAGGCAAGAAAAGATCATCCCCTAGAGCCTTCAGAGGGATCAGGACCCTCCTGACAACTTAATTTCAGACTTCTGGCCTCCAGAAATATGAGACAACAAATTTCTGTTGTTTTAAGCCATCTAAGCTTGTGGTAATCTGTTATAGCAGCCCTAGGAAGCTAACACAATGTTTTACGTGAATGGGTACAAAAATACATATGAAAATAAACTTATTTTGCAAAGTCCTACAACTGCACATTTTCTTCTGGAGACTTGGGCTATGCAGTCAATACTATCAAATCCACATAGAGTGTAATCTCCTCAAGGGAAGGGAATATTTCGTTGTTGATCTTGAATTCTCTACCATCTATACACAGTACCTGACATATGGCAGGATCTCAAAAATATTTGTTAAATGAGTAACTAAAAGTGTGTGTGAATGAATGAATCTGTAAATATTGACCTTCTCTATGCTTTTTAGATTCCATATTTTAAGTTTCGAAAGCATAAAAAATAAGATCATGTTTAAAAATATTGCTGTTCAAATTTATTTTTATATTTTAACAGGCCTATATAAAGGATAACAGTTACAAGTGCATCAGAAGGTCATATTAGAACATACTCTTTTTATAAAAATAAAATATTATGGGCCTGAATTGTACATAAAAGTTTGCATGACAAAGAATGATAGGTTCAGAGAACATAAAGCTGTTCATTTCATAGTCTCTGCTTTCTTCCTATTTAAAAGACTATGAATTAGCATATGCTGTCAGGAATAATGATAATCCATTATTGCTGTATTCCTGAGTGTAGGTGGCTGGGAGTTTTTTTATTTGGTAATGAAAAGCAGTCTCTAAACCTAACAAATGCTCCAGAAGGAGAGAGCATGCCATGTAAACACATTAGCACAAATAATCTGCCGTGATAATTGATTCAGACTTACTGACCTTGGGCATATTGAGCATTTTTATTTCTTCACTATAAGCTGCTAGGTGAATTCAGGGTGAAATTATAATATAAAAAGAATTGCTGCAAAATTCTCTCCTAATAAGGTGAGGTATTCTGTTGAGTATCTGAATCATTCAACTTAAGAAAGACATATTACAGCACATCGGATCATAACACTTAGCAGAGAACACGGAGTTGTAATTTCTCATTTTATAAAGGGAAAACTGACAGCCAGAGAGGTTAAACTCCTTGCCCAGGGTCACACAGGTAGTAGTGGTAGGACTGGTGCAGGACTCAGGTTTCTTAATAACTGGTTAAGCACATTTTCCACTGTACTGTGTTATTACTTTAAAAGAAATCTGCTTTAGCCAGGAGTAGGTCATGGGTTTTCTGCCCTGGAACTAGAATTATATCACTAACTTATTAATAGTTCAACTGACTAACAATTTTAATCTCAATTAAACTCGTATAGATGATCTTTAGGTGATTTAGGTGACTTTCGGGACTCTAAAAGTACAGACATTGAGGGATTTAAAAGAAAAAAAAATAGCAGGGAAATCAAGAACTTTGTGAGAAAAATAAAAGCAGATTTTTAATCATTTAAAAAATTTTATTCAATATGTAAAATAATGTGGTTACTATATTTTCATATATTCAACTCCCAAAATATTCCTCGTGTCATCTTTATTTAAATTATTATTAAGCCAAATAAGAGAAAAAGACACATGAACTGCTCAAGGGAAAGAGAAAATAGGGGCAAGAAAATAAGGGCCTTTATAAAGGGCCTATTATGTGGCATGGAAAGTGCTGGGTATTTTAACACATTTCACATTTAATCCTCCCAGACCTTAGGGCTATAGATTAAGCTTTTTCATTTTAATGATGAAAAGTCCAACAATTGAGTAACAGATTTAGGATCAATATTCATCATGACAAATATTCATTGATCCTGCTGAACACGAGCTGTGTATCAGGCTTTTTGTTACACACTTTATACATACTTTCTTATTTAATATTCTCATTAACTTTATAAAATAGAGACACTAATTAGCCCAAGTTTATAGATGATAAAATTGAATCGTGAGGAGGTAACACAAGTCTGTAAGTGACAGAGTCAAATCCAGATCAGGATTATCTGTCTCAAACCCTCTGCTCTTAGCCTTCCTGCTACCTCAGGGCACAGTGCTGTGAGATAAGATGTAACACCTCACACTCCTGATTCAGGCAGAGCCCTGCAGCGTCCTCTGGAAGCAAGGAGGGAGAAGGCATTTATTCATATTAGGAAGTGAAGGGAGTATTTAGAGAAGATATTTAGGAAAATGGTTTCTGTTTAAAAGATCATTTCAGTAGGCAGGAAAGTGGCAGAAATGTATTTTAGGATGAGGGAAAGGAAGAGCAAAGGCAAATGGAATTTTGGAGATATCATGTACTAGAGGGAAATGAGGCTAGAAAAAGAAGTGAGGCCCAGCCCTGAAAGCCCTGAACACCAAGACAAATTTTGATTGCATGCCGTAGGCAACAGGGAACTACTGGTGTTTTTTCTACATTTATGAAAAGGTTGGAAATGAAGATACTTGGAGTGTCTACCATGTGCAGTTACTGTGCTTGGCACTTTACATGTGAAATCTAATTTAGCATAATCAGGAGGGTGGTAAAATTATTTATATTTTACAGATAAGTAAATTGAGGTATGAATTGGCTAATTAACTTGCCTAGGTTACATAGAAAGGTAAAGTTTGAACTGTGATCTAAACTCAGCTCAGATTCCAAATCCCTTCCATTGTGCCACTCAGGGTCTAAGAAGATAACTGAGGATCCTGTGAAAGACGGATTTGAGGAAGGAGAGTGTGGTGGCAAGGAGAGACATTAGAAGGTTTTTAAAATCATATGTGCAAAGAAAAAGAGGATCCAAACTTCAGTACTGGTTATAGAAATCATAAGTGTGAAATGGGCTATTGATATTGCAGAAGCAAAATTCTTGAGGTAATGGTGAAGTCACATACCTTACCTCTCTTAGCCTCAGTTGTCTCATCTGCAAATTATGAAGATTAAATGAATTATTGCACAAAAAATGATTAGTGGAGTGCCTCACGCATAGGAAGTGCTCCATAAATGTGAGCTATAATTGGAAGGCAAATAAGAAAGATGAATCCACGAAGTTTTTGAGGTTTCTAGTGTCTAGAACCAGTAGCTGAGATAAGGAGCTTAGGAAGAGGTAGATAATTTAATGCTATTTCTACAACATTTATTTCTGTAACGTGTAGCACATTCGTCTGCAGTACTTTATTCTTATGGTATAAATAAACATATTCAAAGCCAGAGACTGCAGAATGGATTAAAAACATGACTCAACTATATACTGTCTAAAAGAAACTCACTTCAAATATAATATGGGCAGGTTAAAAGTAAAAGGATAGAAAAAAATATTTCACACAAATATCAATCAAAGGAAAACAAGAGTGGCTATATTAATTTCAGATAAAATAGACTTCAGAGCAAAGGAAACTACCAGAGAGAGAGAGAAGAATATTATATATTCATAAAAGGATAAATCCACCAAGAAGACATAGAAATCCTAAGTGTGTATACAGCAAACAACAGAGCTATAAAATATATAAAGCAAAATGAATAGATCTAAAAGGAGAAATAGTTAAATTCACAATTACAGTTAGAAATTCAATACTGTTCTTTCAACAATTAATAAGACAACTAGATAGAAAGTCAGCAAGAGTATACAAGAACACCATTACTCTTAAATCCACCAAGAAGACATAGAAATCCTAAGTGTGTATACAGCAAACAACAGAGCTATAAAGTATATAAAGCAAAATGAATAGATCTAAAAGGAGAAATAGTTAAATTCACAATTACAGTTAGAAATTCAACACTGTTCTTTCAACAATTAATAAGACAACTAGATAGAAAGTCAGCAAGAGTATACAAGAACACCATTACTCAATCGGACCTAATTAACATTTTTAGAAAATTCTATAGAAATTTTTACTTATAGAAAATTCCATCCAACAATAGAAGAATGCATATTATTTTCAAGTGCCCATGAGTTATATACCAAGTTAGATGTTATCCAGGCCATAGCACCAACTCTAATAATTTTAAAAGAAATAAAATTATATAGAGTATGTTCTCTGTCCACAATGGAATCAAGGTAGAAATAAATAGCAGAGAGATAATAGGAAAATCTCCAAACTTTCGGAAATCAGATAAAACATTTCTAAATAATCCATGAGTCAAAGAGGAAGTCTTGAAGGAAACTTAAAAAATATATTGAACTGAGTGAAATGAAAATGTAACATATTAAAATTTGTGCTAAAGGATTCTGAGAGAGAAATTTAAAGGACTAAAAATTAGTGTCAAATGAATAATCTAAGCTCCCACCTCAATAATTTGGAAAGAAAGCAAAATAAACTGAAAGCAAACATAAAGGAGGAAATAGAAAAGAGCAGAAATCAATGAAATAGACAATAGGAAAACAATAGAGAAAATCAATGAAACAGAGTTGGTTACATGAACGGATCAATAAAATTGACAAACCTCTAGCAACACAGGCAAAGAAAAAAAAGAGAAAACACAGATTACCAATGTTAGAAATGAAATGGGATATACTGCAGACTCTGAACACATTGAAAGGATAATAAAGGAATACCATAAACAACTTTACACATATAATTTGACAACTTAGATAAAATAAACCAAATCCATGAAAAACACAAAGTACCACAATGCACCAAATATGAAATAGATAATTTGAATAGCCTTATAACTACTAAGTAATTGAACTCATAATTTAAGAACTCCCCAGGCCAATATGATTTCACTGCAGAAAACTATGTCAAACACTTAAGGAAGAATGAATACAAATCATACATAATCTTTTACAGGAAATAGAAGGGAAGAAAACACTTCCTGATTCATTTTATAAACATAATTTTACCTTAATATTAAAGCTATACACAGACAGTGCAAAAAAAAAAAAAACAACCCCCCCCCCAAAACTACAAGTTGATATCACTCATGAATATAGATGCAAGTATCCTTAACAAGTATTAGCAAATGGAATTTAGCAATCTGTAATAGTAATTATACACCATAATCAAGTGAGGTTTATTCCAGAAATTCAAGATTGGTTCAATATTCAAAAATTGATTGGTAAGATTCATAATTTTAATAGGCTACAAAAGAAAACTGATATGATCACATTAATTGATGCAGCAAATGTATTTGACAAAACTCAACATTCACTCATGATTTAAAAAAAAAAACTCAGGAAAGTAGGAATAGAGGGAAACTTTCTCACTTTGATAAAGACCATCTATAAAAACCCTCCAGCTAACATTTTATTTAATAGTAAAAGACTACTTTCCTCCGAAGATCAGGACCAAGGCAAGAATGTCACTTCTCACCATTTTTATTCAACATAGTGCTGGAAGTTCTAGCCAGAGAAATAAGAAAAGGAAACAAAACTTATACAGATCATGAAGGAAGAATAAAAACGTGTCTACTTACAAATGACATGATTGACTTATTTAGAAAATCTATTTAGGGCCGAGCCCGTGGCGCACTCAGGAGAGTGTGGCACTGGGAGTGCAGCAGCGCTCCCGCCACGGGTTCGGATCCTATATGGGGGTGACTGGTGTGCTCACAGCGCTCACTGGCTGAGCGCGGTGCAGCCGGTCTCAGAAAAGACAAAAAAAAAAAAAAAAAAAAAAAAATCTATCTAGAAAATTCCAAGGAATCTACCAAAAAAAAAAAAATAATAATAATAATAATCCTCCTAGAACTAATAATTGAGCTAAGTAAGGTTGCAGGATACAAGATAAAAATACAAAATTATTTGAATTTCTATATACTAGCAGTGAACACATGGAAATCAAAATACAGAATACAATAG
>NW_007729480.1:232104-239159 GCF_000696425.1 Galeopterus variegatus
AATAATAGGAGCCCCCCAAAGCTAACTTTAGAGTCAAATAGAATAAAAACAAAATTTTATATTTTCAAATATCTTTAATAAATTTTAATGCTTTATTCAAATGACACATATTTCAAACAATGAACCATTTTGATGAAAATTAATCAAGTTTCAGCACAAAACCTCAGTTTACATTGATCTTATGAACAAAATATAAGCTTCTGAAATGAATAAATCATTTCATTTAAATTATTTTATTTCTTAATATGGAAATGTGTATTCTTACATTTTTGATTCATACTTTTTGGCTCTGAGTTAATGAGCACAACTATCACAGGATACTAGAATCCTGTGGAAATTCTGAATTTAAGTGTGCTGTTGCTCTGGAGATTATTAGACAGGTTTTTCCATTCTCTGGTCTAATAGAAACGAAATCTCTTGTCTTATCTCTAAAAATGACATTTCAAGTCAAATATTATGTGTATCCAAGTTTATTTCCATGTATGATCCATTTTTTTGTTTTTCTAGTAAATTAAAGGCAATAAACTAACTTAAAAGGAAACATACACTGATTTTATTTAGAAAAGAGATAAGATTTCATTAGAAATAAATGAATCCTAAGAAATGAAATCATTTTTTATATCTTACTAATAAACATTTATTTAATTGGGTGTTATATCAGTTAGGAATATCCTACTAATAATGGGGGTAAGAAAATAGTTTGTCATACCTCATTGATGAGAATTTGGTCAGGAATGAAGATATATTTTCATTTGTAAGGCAGTTACAAGGGATAAATACAATGTGTTGGTGAAATTGCTATAATCCAGAAATGATATTAAAGTTCATGTTTATCATATTCATGAAAATATAGAAAACAGGAATATTTTTATCACACAGCATATTGTAGCAGAAAGATGATCAAATAAAAAACAAATCTATAGAGACAAATAATTGATTAGGGGTGTCCTTGGGCAGGGGGTGGTTAACAGTGGCTAAGAATAAATAGGGACAGCCCCGCAGCTGCTGAGGTGAGCTGAGACCCACATGGCACTGGGGCCTCAGTCTAAGGCCCCAGAGAGAAGGGAAGCACCCATAGCCCAGCAGCCACCAAGGTGAGCTGAGACTCGTGTGGCACCAGAGGCTCAGTCTACAGCCATGGAAGCTGGAACAGGAGCTAACGTGGTGTAATATAGCCACCACCACACCTACTGTCACCACAAGGGCAGTTCACCACCACAATAGTGGCCAGGGCCACCCTACAGGCAACCTGCCACTCACTCAAATACATTCATATAAGAAGAATCACCAGTAGACCCTGCAAATAGAGGAGGAATTCTGTATCCTCATAGCCAGCCCCATTGTAACAGAAGAAGCAAGTCCTCTATCAGATGATCAAACATCAAGGAAAAAATACTAGAACTATAAACAAACAAGAAGATATGACATGACCAAAGGAATACAGTAATGTTCAAATTCTAGACTCCACAGAACAGGGAATCCTTGAAATGTCTGAAAAAGGAAAAAAAGAATTTAAAATAATGAAGAAAACCTAAGAGAGATAGCAGAAAACCTCAAGTGCTCTAACATCTGAATTGTAGGTATTCCAGAAGAGGAGAAAAGAAAATATATTGAAACCATATTCAAGGGAATAATAACAGAAAACTTCCCAGGTGTAGGGATAGATGCTGACCTTCAGATCCAGGAAGCTCAAAGGTCCACAAACAGATTCAATCCAAAAAGATCCTCTCTAACACACATTATAGTCAAATTTGCAAAGACAAAGAGAGAATTCTAAAAGCAGCAAGAGAAAAGCATCAAGTCACCTATAAGGGAATCCCCATCAGACTAACAGCAGACTTCTCAACTGAAACCCTACAGGTCAGAAGAAAGTGGAATGATATATTCAAAATACTAAAAGAAAAATATTACCAGCCAAGAATTCTTTACCCAACAAGGCTCTCCTTCAGAAATGAGGGAGAAATAGTGTATTTCCCAGATGAATAAAAATTGTGGGAGTTCACCACCACACAACTAGCCCTGTAAGAAATTCTCAAGGAAGTCCTTCATCTAGAATCTGAATAATGATGATGACTATCAAGGACACATAAGACAGAGTAAAACCCACCATTAAAACAAAAATGCCAGTGAGAAAGAGAAAGAAGTTAAATCATGACACCTCAAATTTCCAACTAACATTGAAAAAGAGAAATAAAAGGGTAAGTAATGATCAAAAGGTATTTAAAACATCTAAACGAAAAGCAATTAAATGACAGGAATTAAATAATACCTGTCCATAACTACCCTAAATGTGAATGGATTGAGCTCCCCATTCAAAAGATGCAGCCTGACTGACTAGATTAAAAAGCTAGACCCAAGTATATGCTGTCTTCAAGAGACCCACCTCACCTGTAGAGACACACAAAGACTAAAAGTGAAGGGATGAAAAAATATAGCATGCAAATGGAAACCGAAAACAAGCAGGAGTAGCTATCCTTATACTGGATAAAATAGACTTCAAACCAAAAAACATAAAAAGAGACAAGGCCACTATATAATGATAAAAGGATCTATCCAGCTAGAAGACATAACAGTCACAAATATGTATGCACCCAATACTGTAGCACCCAGAGATATAATGCAAACACTCTTAGACCTAAAGAAAGAAATAGGCCCTAATATGTTAATAGTGGGTGAGCTGAACATTACTCTCTCAGTATGGGACAGATCTTCCAGGCAACAAATCAACAAAGAGACGTAGGATTTAAACTACACCTTAGACCAACTGGCCCTGCCAGATATATACAGAACATTTCACCCAACAACTGAAGAATACATTTTCTTCTCATCAGCACATGGAACATTCTCTAGGATAGACCACATATTAGGTCACAAATCTAGTCTCAGCAAATTTTTAAAAACTGAAATCATTCCAAGTATCTTTTCAGACCACAATGGACTAAAACTGGAAATTAAAAGTGAGCAAAACCCTGGAAACTATACAAATACAAGGAAACTAAACAATAAGCTCCTGAATGACCTACAGGTCCAAGAAGAAATTAAACAGGAAATCAAAAAAATTCTTGAAACTCATGAAAATACTGAAAAAGCAGTACTGAGAGGCAAATTTATTGCAATAAATGTTTACATCAAAAAAATGTAAAGACTTCAAACAACCTAACATTACGCTTCAAAGAACTTGAAAAACAACAGTGATCCAATCCTAAAGGTAGCAGACAGAAAGAAATAATTAAGATCAGAGAAGAGCTAAATGAAATAAAGACGCCCCCAAAATGATAGAAAAGATCAACAAAAAAAAGTTTTTTTGAGAAGATAAAAAATAGGTTTTCAATAGGTTAACAACAACAACAACAAAAATAGAAGAAGAAGAGAGAAGACCCAAATAATAAAAATCAGAAATGAAAAGGGAGACTTTACAAACAATACCCCAGAAATACAAAGAATCATTAGAGACTATTATAAACAACTGTATGACAACAAACATGAAAACCTGGAAGATATGGATAAGTTTCTGGACACATACAAACTACCCAGACTGAACCAAGAAGAGACAGAAAACCTGAAGAGACCAATAACAAGCAACGAGATTGAAGTCATTGGCAATCTTCCAACAATGAAAAGCCCAGGTCTAGATGGCCTCACAGTTGAATTCTGTCAAACTTTTAAAGAGGAATTAATACCAATTCTCCTCAAACTATTCCAAAAAATTGGAACAAAAGCCATTCTCCCAAACTGACTCTATGAGGCCAACATAACTCTGATATCAATACCAGATAAAGACACAACAAAAAAAGAAAATTACAGGCCAATATCCTTGATGAACACAGACGCAAAAATCCTCAAAATATTAGCAATCAGAATACAGCAGCACATGAAAAATTTATACACCATGATGAAGCGGGATTCACCAAAGGGATACAAGGATGGTTCAACATATGAAAGTCAATAAATGTGATACAATAAATGTAACGGGCATGCGGCCAGTATGAATCTGGCCATCACAGCTGGGGCATGAATGGTGACAGTCAGCTTTGTATCCCAATATTCATAACCAATAAAAATTTTTAAAAAAAGAATAAATGGGTACAGGAGATCTTATTGGTATGGTGAAAATGTTCTAAAACTGATTTGTGATGTTGGCCGCACAACTTGAGCCGAGGTGGGGGGTGGTGAGGTCAGCGTGTGTCACAGGCTCGTGCGGGGCAGGCTCAGGCCTGCGTGGCATAAGTGACGCGTCACAAAGGGCTCTGGTTACCAGGGTGCATGTGGGGGTCGCGTGAGGCCGGTGGGCACCAGTGCTCCCCGGCTCCCCACACGGCTGGCTGCGCCGTGGTCTGCTGCTGTCGCCGGGCCGGTTCACGTTCCCGACAGAATGCAGAGCTGTCTCAGCTGCTGGTTGTGGCCTGGCCAGGCCGTGGCTACCGTGGCCACAGCCAGAGCAGCCTCGGCACCATGGAGTTGCCTGGGGCTGTCCCTCAGCCGTACTTGGGGCTGGTCCTGGAAAAGCTGCGCAGGACTGTAGCAGCATTGCCTGAAGATCTGAGACCGGGCCCTGGTTCTCCATGGGAATTGGTGATATGTGCGGCTCTTACTGCATTTTTGATTCTCTTGTTTTTGTGGAGAAGTGTTCAATTGGTTAGAAGCTGGCTTTACGTAGGAAGAGAGAAAAAGCTTGCAGAAAAGGGCTTTATGTAGGAAGAGAGAAAAAGCTTGCTGAAAAGCTTTCTGGACTAATTGAAGAAAAATGTAAACTACTTGAAAAATTTAGTGTTGTTCAAGAGGAGTAGGAAGGCTTAGAGTCAGCTGTGAAGGATGCCAGTTTTGAGAAGGAGTCAACAGAAGCACAAAGTTTGGAGGCAACCTACGAAAAGCTGAACAGGTCCACATCTAAACTTGAGGATGAAATAGTCTTTCTAGCAAAAGAATTAAAAGAACAGAAATCTAAACATTCTGAGCAAGATGAATTGATGGCAGATATTTCAAAAAGGATACAGTCCCTAGAAGATGAATCAAAATCCATCAAGTCACAAGTAGCTGAAGCCAAAATAATCTACAAAATATTTCAAATGAATGAAGGATGTCTGAAGGTGGCAATAAAAGATGCCTTGAATGAAAATTCCCAACTTCAGGAAAGCCAGAAACAGCTTTCACAAGAAGCTGAAGTATTGAAAGAACAAGTGGGTGAACTTAATAAACAGAAAATAACTTTTGAAGAGTCCAAAATACATGCAGAACAAGTTCTAAGAGATAAAGAAAATCACATCAAGTCTCTGACTGAACGCTTGCTCAAGATGCAAGACTGGGCTGCTGTGCTTGGAGAAGACATGACGGACGATGACTTGGAATTGGAAATGAAGAGTGAATCACAAAATGGTGCTCACTTAGATGATCGCCAAAAGGAGCTTTGAAGAAACTGATTCACGCTGCTCAGTTAAATGCTTCTTTAAAAACCCTTGAAGGAGAAAGAAACCAAATGTACACTCAGTTATCTGAAGTAGATAAAACAAAGGAAGACCTTACAGAGCATACTAAAAATCTCCAGACTGAACAAGCATCTTTATAGTCAGAAAACACAGAGTTGGAAAGTGAAAATCAGAAGCTTCAGCTGAAACTTCAAGTAATGACTGAACTGTATCAAGAAAATGGAATGAAACTCCACAGGAAATTAATAGTAGAGGAAAATTACCTGTTAGGGAAGGAGGAGAAAGTTTCCAAATAGAAGAAAAGATCAGCCATGCAGCTGAAGAACTGGAGACCTATAGAAGGTGAGCCAGAGATGTTGAAGAAGAATTGGAGAGAACCATTCGTTCTTATCAGGGGCAGATGATTTCCTATGAGAAAGAAGCTCATAATTGGTTGCCAGCTGAGACTGCTGAAAGATACCTCAGTGATTTAAGGAAAGAAAATGTTTACAAGAGACAAAAATTAACGGAAAAAGAGTTTAAATTGGAACTTTTCAAAAAAGATCCTTATGCACTTNTTCAGATACAGACAAGATTATTATAAAATTTATTTTTAAAAAAGACGAATGAACTAGAATAGCTAAAATTATTTTGGAAAAAAATGAATGCAATTTCAATATAGCTAAAATAATCAAGACTGTGTTGTTGGTGGAGGGATAGAGATATGGCCAACGGAACAGAATAGAGAACCCAAAGGTAGAATCAAGAATATGCCCAACTGATTTTTTAAAGAAGTGCAAAAACTATTCAATGGAGGAAAGGTAGCCTTTTCAGCAAACTGTGCTGGAGCAATTGGACATCTGTAGGCAAAAAAATTAACCTAGAGCTGTCTCACACATTATTCAAAAATTAACTCAAAATGAACCAAAGACTTAAATGTAAAATATAAAACTGTAAAGCTTTTACTTAAAAATGTAAAAGAAAATCTTTGAGATATAAGGCTAGGAAAGAGTTATTAAGCTTGACACAAAATGCATGATCCATAAAAGGAAATTTGGTAAGTTAGACTTCATCAAAATTAAAAATTTTTGTTCTGTGCAAATGCAGATTCTGATTGTGTAGGTCTATGGTGAGCCCTGAGATTGAGTACTTACTAAAAGCTCTCAGATGATTCTGAGGCTGCTGGTCCATGGATCATACTTCAAGTATCAAGAGATATATAATCTGTTTGGCTCCTTACAGTTCTAAAATTACCTGATTTCATGGATAAATAGAATCTGTTATTTCATAGTGTTAGCAATTTAGAGAAGTGGAGGAGAGAATTTGATTTCAGTTGAAGGAATAATAGGAGCCCCCCAAAGCCAACTTTAGAGTCAAATAGAATGAAAACAAAATTTTATATTTTCAAATATCTTTAATAAATTTTAATGCTTTACTCAAATGACACATATTTCAAACAATGAACCATTTTGATGAAAATTAATCAAGTTTCAGCACAAAACCTCAGTTTACATTGATCTTATGACCAAAATATAAGCTTCTGAAATGAATAAATCATTTCATTTAAATTATTTTATTTCTTAATATGGAAGTGTGTATTCTTACATTTTTGATTCATACTTTTTGGCTCTGAGTTAATGAGCACAACTATCA
>NW_007729481.1:0-2740 GCF_000696425.1 Galeopterus variegatus
TCTACTACTTATATACTATGCCCCCTCCCCCTCATTACATCACAATTTATTTCCAACAGTGGCAGGGTCCTACAGTCTAATCACCTCTTCAAGGCCCCACCTTTCAATTACCATAATAGGATTTCCCACCCTCAACAGTTACAGTGGGAATTAAGTTTTGGGGGGACATTCAACCCAAGGCAAGCCCACTGCTCTTTGTGTGTATAGAAATTTTCCATTCTTCCCATTTTCCCAGCCAGAACCCCAGTTTCGTCCTTGGCTCACCTCCCTCCCCCAGTGCCCATCTGCAACCCATCCCCGAATCCCACCAATGTTATGTCCTAAATATCTCTTGAATGTGCCCATTTCTCTGCATCTCCACCCCGTTATACTGTGAATTGTGTCTCTCCCAAAAGACTTTGAAATATTAGCCATCAGTACCTGTGAATGTAACGATATTTGAAGGCAGGGTCTTTGCAGATGATCAAGTTAAGATGCAGTCATTAGCTAGACTCTAATCCAATACAACTGTCTTTATAAAAAGGGGATATTTGGTGTTTTTTTTTTTTCTGAGTGTACTCATTCTTTTTATTTTATTTTATTGAATCATAATTGATTGTATATATCCGTGGGGTACTGCATTCAATATCAATACCTGTGTTCAATATGTGATGCTCAAATCAGGATAATTAGTATATTTAACATTATACAATGTTACTGTTTTTTGTGGCCCTTTATCAATTTCTCACTAACCTCCTTCCCCCTCCCCCTTTCCCATTTCTGGTAACCTCAGTTCTGTTCTCTCCTTTTGAAAGTTCAACATAGTATTGCGATTGTTATATTTTTCTTTCTTTTTCTAAATTTATTTGTTTTTTTTTTTTTTTAGCTTCCACTTATGAGTGAGGACATGCAGTATTTGCTTTCTGTGCCTGGCTTATATCACTTAACCCAATTTTCTCTAAGTTCATCCATGTTTCTGCAAATGGCAGAATTTCATTCTTTTTTTATGGCAGATTTGTTGTGTATACATACTACATTTTCCTTATCCAGTCATCCATCGATGGACATTTAGGTTGGTTCCAACTCTTAGCTATTATTGTAAATAGGGCTGTGATAAACATGGGGGTGCAGGTATCCCTTTGACATGATGATTTCCATTCCTTTGAGTATATACCCAGCAAGGGAATTGCTGAATCATATGACAGTTCTATGTGTAGTTGTGTGAGGAAACTCCACACCGTTTTCCATAACGGTTGCACTAATTTACGTCCCATCAACTATGTAGGAGGGTTCCAAAAGGGGAGATCTGGACGCAGAGACCTACAAAGGGAGAACACCATATGAAGATGAAAGCAGAGGTTGGGTGATGTATCTACAAGCCAGCGAACACCAGAGATCGGCAGCCAGAAGCTAGGAGAGAGGCATGGAGCAGATTCTTCTCCACAGCCCTCAGAAGGGACCAGCAGCCCTGCCCACACCTTGATCTTGGGCTTCTGGCCTACAGAAGTGTGACACAATATATTTCTGTTGTTGAAGCCCTCAGGCTGTGGCACTTTGTTAGGGCAGTCCTAACAGACTCATACAGTTACTGAAGTGTGGGCCCCTACCTGGCTCCCACACTGGTTTCCCAAGTGGCCCACTTGTCCCCCTCGTCACAGCAGCCACGCACCTCTCATTAAAACACAGGTCTTGGCTGGTTGGCTAGCTCAGTGGGTTAGAGCATGGATTTGAAACATCAAGGTCAAGGGTTCGGGTCCTCATACCGGCCAGGCACCCCTCCCCTCCCAAATACAGGTGTGATCATGTCCCCACCTTCTGCTCTTGGGATAAAAGTCCAAATTACGGACAGGTCACTGCTGGGTCTGCTTTCTTTCATGTCCAGTCTCCTGGCATTTTTCTGAGTCACGACCTCAGAGTCTCCAGGCTGCTGCTCACACATCATCCTCTGCCCTGACTGCCCAGCTAAAACAGCAGCCCCACCCTCTGTCCTCTCGCCCAGCTCTATTTTTCTTCATAGCACTTACTGCCCAACATGATGTTACGTAGTTGTATTTTTATTTACTGCACTAGAACGCAAGCCCCAAGAGGGCGAGAAATGGATATCGATGTTTGTGGAATAAAGGAAGGAATGCACGGGTGAACTCAAGTGGCAGTCCGTGAAGAGCCTCCGTGTTACTCTGCCCTCTCTCTGTGCCCTCACGTGGTCCTCTCTCTGTGCACCTGCATCTCTGTTGTCTCTTCCTCTTCTTATAGGAACACCTGTCAGATTGGATTAGGGCCCATCTAAACAGCCTCATTTTAACTTAATTACCTCTTGAAAGCCCCTATCGAAACAGAGACAAAAAAAGGGCCCTATCTCCAAATACAGTCACCTTGTGAGGTACTGGGAGTCAGGGCTTCAACATATGGATTTCAGGGGGACACCACAATCCAGTCCATAACACCAATTCTTCCTCTCCTCTCTTTTTCTCTCTAGTTTTTGCTGTGATTCCCCATTAGCCAGACACAGCTGGAATCTAGGACTGAAACCATCCATGCAGGCTGGTCTCCCGGGCCCAGAGCAGGTGGAGAGTCGCCTTCTAGCTGAAGTACTTTGGAGGTTTGCAGTGGAGACCGACAGCCCCAGGAAACACTGAGGAGACAAAGGAGTGTGCGGTTTGACCTCACCGCCTCCTTCCAAGAGGAATTTCTTCAGAGATGAAGGACTTGTTGTCCAGGGTGCTTATTTGCCCTGAAAGGAATGTTCAAACACGGCCTACGC
>NW_007729481.1:2996-6696 GCF_000696425.1 Galeopterus variegatus
AAGTACTTTGGAGGTTTGCAGTGGAGACCGACAGCCCCAGGAAACACTGAGGAGACAAAGGAGTGTGCGGTTTGACCTCACCGCCTCCTTCCAAGAGGAATTTCTTCAGAGATGAAGGACTTGTTGTCCAGGGTGCTTATTTGCCCTGAAAGGAATGTTCAAACACGGCCTACGCACAGGAGTGTCAACTGAGAAGGGGTCTCTGGCACTGGCCCTTTTCTCTATGCCTTTTTTTGGGTGAATTTGGCTGTGCTTCTCTGAGGTGCTGGATTCTGGGGAGAGCTGGGGGTGCTGGGGTGGGTCAGAGCCATATGGAGAGGTGCTCAGGGTAGTGGTTATTTACCAACCAGCCTGGGAAGTACTTCAGTATTTCACCGATATTACAGTCATGCCAGCCTCGTCCCCCAGATCTTAAAATGCTGCAGTTCCATAATTTAAGGACTCCATAGCTCTATGTGTCCATGTAGCAATAACAGGTAAGAGCATGGACTTAAAATTCAAACAGACCCTGAATTCTGCCCCTGACCTTTCCTTTACCTCATGGAGTGTCTGTTTTGCCGTGTGTGAAAGGAGGTGATACCTGACATGTCTGAGCACAGGATTAGCACAAAGTAAATGATCATTGGGTGGGAATTGTTGCTGGGTTATTTGGGAGGCAAAGCAATCCTATGGTTACAAACCTGAGGTCTGAGGTCAGACAGACCCTGTTCAAGTCTCAGGTCTGCTGCCTTCAAGTTACATGACCTTGAGAAAGAGCCTCCTTTATTTTTGTCTCTTATCACCAATAGTGATGCTGTATATTTTGCTTGTTGGTTTATATTCTGTTTCCAAACAAACCTGGAGAGCAGCGCTTTTCATTTTTATTCACAGCTCTGGTGCCAGGTACTATAGCAGGCACTGAGTATTTGTTGAGTGAGTGAGTAAGTGAATAAACCTGAAGTGGGGCTCATGTTACCTCTCCACAGGTTTGTCATAAAGCTTTAATAAGGTGCTCTGTGGAGGGGTCTTGATCCAGGGAACACTCAATAAATGCCTGCTGCGATTATTATTAGAACAGAATACTAAATCGTCATGATTCTGACTGGAGAGACAGCAGTGTTGTGATGCAGGACATCATAAATCCTGACTCTCCCCACTTTCCAGCTGGTAACCTCTGTGCCTCAGTTTCCTCATCTGTAAAATGTAACTAATTGTACCTCCCTCTTAAAGTTGTGGAAGGATTAAATGAGCTACTAACTGCAAAGTATTCACAACATTGTCTGGCACAGAGTAAGCAGTTAATCAAGGCCAGCTATTTTTGTTGTTTGAATAGTCCACAATTCTATCACTTATCCTATTTAGGATGTTATTTCCTGTTTGAAGCTAAGAAATCCATTTTTTTTTTTGGAGATAACTGGACTATAAAATCAAAGTGGATTGAAACTAGGAGACCATATAATTTACCATCCATACTGGGGTTGTTTTGAGAGTTAAAGAGGTGCTGTTAGCGCACCCCCAGAGCTGCGATGGAAGCCAGCCCTACACCTGGGGGGTCCTGGCAGTCCAGGGGGATGTGGGCCATAGCCCTGCCCTTGCCAATGCAGCCACACATCCAGGCCAGCAACGGAGACAGCCTGATGCCCGGAATCCTGAGAAACAGGGGCCAGGACGGCCCTGCCCCCGTCTGCAACCAGAGCCTAGAATGTACGGATTAACCACAGGTATTTCTCTGGGTGTGTGAATTTGCTCATGTCCTTCATCAAATTTCAGCTTAGATTTTTCTCATTCATTTTCAAGAGTTATTTTTGCAATAAGGATATTAATCTTTGTGTGTTTAAAAAAGAAAGTAGAGAATAGAATAATGGTTACCAGAGGCTGGGAGGAGTGGGGAGGTTGGGCGGAAGATAAGGGGTGAACTAATGGGGACAAAACTATGCTATCTGCCCTAAGTGAATCATTGTGCAAGATAGGCAGGTGTCGACACAACACACTGCACCCCACAAAAATAAATATAAATACAATTGAATTAAAAAATAAAAGTAAATAAAAAAATAGTCAATTAAAAAAAAAAAAAGAGGTGCTGTTAATAATTAAGCCAGGACAAGAGGTGTCAATCAGTCTGAATCCAGCAGATCCGATCTGAACAATCATCTTTGCTATAAAGTCACCACTCCACAGGGTACAGCAGACAGCAAGGTCCTTGGCTGATGTTACAAAACAGGGTTCTTTGAGTCACGAAGAGAGTTCTTATGTGCAAGTTCCCTTTGCATAATGGGCCTTACTCAAAGACTGGGAGTTATGCAAAAGCCAGGTGAAAGCACATGATCCCTCTCTCCCTTACATTCTGCAGCTCAGAGCCAAGAGTGTGGGTGAGAACCCAGGCCTGGCAACCTGCTCTTGTGGGGACAGTGTGGTGGCAAGGGGATGGGAAAAATGATTTCTGGGGCCCCACTTCTGCCTGCATCTACCTCAGAGAAGACAACTGCCAGGGCCCAGATAGGTGTGCAGTTAGAGGGATCTTTTTAAAACATCAGTCAGATCAAGTCCCTTCTCTGTTCAAAGTCCTTCCATGAGTTTTGTCTCTATTATTTCTCTGTCCTCATGTCCCACAACTCGCTGGCTTGCTTGTTCTGTGCCAGCCACGCTGGCCTCCTGCTTCTCCAAACTTCAGACACATTCCTGGCACAGGGCCTTTGCACTGGCTGTTCCCTATGCCTGGAGCTCTCTTCATCTAGACGTCTGTGCCAAGCCCTCTCTCATCTCCTTCAAGTTTCTGCTCGGATGTCTTGTTCTCAGTGAGACAGTCTCTAACCACCCTACTTAAAATTACAAATGGTCCCATCCCACACTCCTGCCCCCCCTTACCCTGCACTGATTTTACTTTCCCATAGCTTTTATCATCTTCTGGCATCTGATACAATTTAGTTTTTTCTTATGTCTCTTGATAATTATTTATCCCTTACCCCCTGCCTGGCCACACGTGAATGTCAGCTCCACAAGTGCAAGGAGTTTTGTCTGTTTGTTCCCTGTGGCATCTTCAACTCTAGAACAGTGCCTAGAACGAAGTAGGTGCTTGATAAAAATTTACTGAATGAAGACTAATAATGGTTCTATGAGACAGGTAGTTTTATCACCCAATTTTATAAATGAGGAAACTGAGGATTGACCAAAGTCACATAGTTGGGTGTCAGAGCCAGGATTCATTTTAAAATGTCATTTATTCAGCACATGTCTATTCAGCATCTACTGTGTGCCAGGTGCTATTCTAGAAACTGAGGATACAACAAGAAGTGTTTAAGGGAAGTTCCAAAGCAAGGGATCATACTTGGGACCTACATGTGGACCCAATAAAACCTCCGTGTTGTGCACGTAGGGGGAAACCGAAGCTAGACAATGGAAGGATGGCTCAGGGTTATAGCCAGGTGATGGCTGATATTAGGTGGGAGATGGGCTTGGGTCTGTAGGCACTCTCGTGGTTGCAGGATGAGTTGGAAATGTTACCAATAGGTCAGGCTCGGCTTGCCCTCTCACCTTAAGCAAATGACCTGAAAGTCAAAAAGTTGATGCAAGGATTGGAAGGTTTATTTAGATTATAGGTACTCAACTAAATGTCTAACCAAACAAAACAGAAAAGAGGAACAGTGGGGTCCAGTTTATCTCAGTCCCAATTGGCGGGGCCAACCTATTCCATTAACAGTAATTGATAAAAGCAGTTCTCCCC
>NW_007729481.1:7509-9013 GCF_000696425.1 Galeopterus variegatus
GGGTGGCAGGCCAGTGTCACTAGAGGTGGTCCATTCTGTTCTTCCTGGTTGCATCATGGGCACATGCTCAGTAGGTCCGAAATGGCAGTGGTATTCATCATTGTCACCCCAGGAGGGTCATTGTAGCAGTCAACTTGATGCTCTGTGCACAGGTGGGAATTCCTAAAGGGGTCTTCAGGTTAATCTGTAACTTTTACAATTATAGAAAACAAGCCTTGGGGAGGGGTTTTTCAACTCAGTAAATATCTGTTTCCTCTCTTATCTCAGTCTATTTTATCAGGGCAGCCCATGGGGTAATCATTTGCCCGGAGGGGTCTCATGATTGAGGAGTAGAGGGAAAATGGAGTCAGTTTGGTTCACAGGCCTATCCTTACTCTGTTTCAGAAAGGCGCCAGTAGATTCCTGAAGCTGCTGTGCTGGGCTGCAGGTCTGGGGCCGCAGGAGGCCGTGGCGAGGTGGGTGAGAAGTTCTGTAGCACCCACATCAGGCAGAGAAAGAGCTCAGCATGGGCCAGCTAGAGACTCTCGGGCATGCACGGCACCCTGGGGGAGTAGGAGATGTAGAGATCAGTGACTAGGAGGGAAGATAGAGAAGGGGGTATTGAGAGGAATCAGAGATGAGAAGAGACAGAAACAGAGAAGGATGAATTGGGGAGACAGAGATCAGAAACAAGGAGAGACAGAGACAGAGAGACGGGGTGGGAGAGACAGACCAGAGATAAGGGGAGACCTAGAGAGAGAGAGATGGGGAGTGAGGGGGACAGATAGATCAGAGATTTTCTCTGAGCCACTGATTATTTAACACTGTGTGATATCAGCTAAATCTTTCTTGATTTCCCCCTTAAACAGATATTTTATCTTCCCATAAGCCAAGACACCATGCATTCTTGTTTCCTATGAGGGAAAGTATATCCTAGGGAGTCATCTTAGAGAGTGTGGACAACTCCTTGTGAGAAGTGAAACTGCCCCTCAGTCCTGGGAGATAAATTGCAGGGCTTACAGTATCTTCCCAGAGTGACCAAGTTTGAAGTTGTGCTGCGGCTTTCAAAGATCCCAGAATCAACCATATTTCAAATCTGCTGCAAGGATGGATCGGATACTATGGATTATTCCTACTTTAGATTGTCCTCAGGTATGTGTACTTTTGTCTTTCAATAACAGTCCATAAAATCGGGCAGTTGCTTGTTAAATGAATGTATGTGATACAGGAGTTGACACTGGAGCAAAGTGAAAAACTGGAAACAATCTAAATGCCCATCAGTATGGAAATGAGTGAATAAATTATGGCACATCAACTATGGAATGCCATGCAGCCATTAAGGAGAATGAGCTAGAGTCGCACATGCTGCAATCGAGCAATGTCCAAGGGGGTGGTTGAATGAAAACAAAAGGGCTATAACGCAATGCTAGGGTTACCTATTTTTGTAAAACATATATGTATATCCATACTTATGCTTGCATTTGCTTAGACAAATCCTAGAAGGATGCACATGAAACCATTAAAT
>NW_007729481.1:10013-23909 GCF_000696425.1 Galeopterus variegatus
AAAGATCCCAGAATCAACCATATTTCAAATCTGCTGCAAGGATGGATCGGATACTATGGATTATTCCTACTTTAGATTGTCCTCAGGTATGTGTACTTTTGTCTTTCAATAACAGTCCATAAAATCGGGCAGTTGCTTGTTAAATGAATGTATGTGATACAGGAGTTGACACTGGAGCAAAGTGAAAAACTGGAAACAATCTAAATGCCCATCAGTATGGAAATGAGTGAATAAATTATGGCACATCAACTATGGAATGCCATGCAGCCATTAAGGAGAATGAGCTAGAGCCGCACATGCTGCAATCGAGCAATGTCCAAGGGGGGTGTGTGAATGAAAACAAAAGGGCTCTAATGCAATGCTAGGGTTACCTATTTTTGTAAAACATATATGTATATCCATACTTATGCTTGCATTTGCTTAGACAAATCCTAGAAGGATGCACATGAAACCATTAACTGTGTTTACCTCTAGGTTATAGGATTTACAATCAAAGGAATAGGATAGAGGAGGGAGACTTTACTTTCACTTTATACTCTTGTCCTGCCTGATATTTACTTATTTATTTATTTTTTTCGGGTGGCTGGCCTGTACAAGGATCTGAACCCTGTGAACTTATTTTTTACTGTTTGCCTGACACATATAATTAAAAACTAGTTTAACTAAAAATATTCGCCAGTGTTTGCATAGCTGTCTAAATTTTGGATACCTGTAATAAAAGTGATATTTAACCAGAATTTAGGGGAGTTCCAGTCAAGATGGTGGAATAGATGGTCCCCAGCGTCACTCTCTCCCATAAATCAACCAATTTACAACTATAAAAATGTAACAACAGCCAAGCTGAGGCTGCTGGAGCTCAAGGGAAGAGGAGAAGAAACCTATGGAGTTCATGAAGGGGGAGAAGTCACATGAAGGAGGAGAGAAAGAAAAACTGCCTGGAGTATTTTGGGCCATGGCCACTTTAAGGCTGGAACTGCTGAGTGCACAGAGCAGGAGTCAGCAGAAGCTGCAGCTGTGCCCTTCAGATGGAGTTACATGGAGGCAGCAGGGGAGAAGAGGACCTTGGTGACCTCAGAACAGCAAGACCACTAATAGGGTTCCTGTGGACCCACACAGGACCGAGGAGCCAGAACAGCTGAAAAATGGAGCCATTCAGAGGCTGGTGAGTCATCACAAGGGACCAGTGCAGGGCCGTCCCATGGGAAGTGTCTGGAGCATGGGTGGAGGGGGAGACGGGCCCACCAGGAGAACACTGGGACATAGCAAGGACAGCCGATCCACTCCCCAATCAGCACAGGACCACTCAGAGGAGACTGGTCAGGGAATGAAGAATTGCATGGGGTGCAGTTTGATGAAACAACTCAGGCCCAGATCAGAGTTTGTCCACAACCCAGGTGCACTGGATCTCTGGAGAGCCAAAAGTACCTATAAGGTCAACCATTAAACCCTGAGCTGCACAAAAAGTCTTCCCTAGGGAAACAGCAGCAAAGCAGCAATTTAGCTCAACCGCACAGCTCAAGTACTGGTTTCCACAGGAAGTTCCCCCCGTTTCAGAAGTAAGCAAAGTACAAAAACTTAGTTCCAGCTCAGGCACACCATCAGCGCCTCGGGCCACCTGGGGACTTAAGTCATGGATCCAGGGACCGGAACCCCTGCTCACAACCAGGCACACAGCCAGTGCCAAGGAGCATGCCAAAAACATCACCTCCATGTAGGTGGCCCATCACAGCCACCACAGTAACCATCGGTGCTGCGAAAGTGGCTAGACACCACAACCACCACACAGATGGTCCGCCAGCCACTGGAGAGCATTTACACAAGGAGAGTCACCAGCAGAGACCAAAGAGAAGAAGAGGATGTCTCTCTCCACAAAGCCCATTCCAGAGTGACAGAAGAAGCATCTGCTCTATGATAATATTGGGGGTCCTGACCACACCTCTCAGCATTGGACAGATCATCTAGGCAACAAATCAACAGAGTAACTGTTACTCTTTCAGAGGGAGAGAAGAAATCTAGGGTTACCAGAGGGGGGAGGGACAGGGGATAGAGAGAGATTGGACAAGGGGAATAAAGAATAAGTACAATTTGTAACAATATATGTGCTAGTAATATTGATTTGATCAACATATGCCAATGTTGAATCCCCCAAATATGTATAATCAATCATGATTCAAGAAATAAAAAGATACAAAAGAAAAAGTGGAATCAGAGTCTAGAGAGAGATAAGCCACATGACAGAAAGCTAGAGCCTGTGGAGGGGCACGAAATAGTGAAAAATTCTCTATGGTAGGGAAATAATTGAGAATTTTCTAGGAAAAAATAAAAATAAAGGCAACAGCTCACTAAAAAAAAAAAAAACTAAGGAAATGTAAATAAAGTATGGGCTTTAATAATAATGTATCAATATTGATTTATTAATTGCAACAAATGTACCATACTAACATATTAATAATAGGGGATACTGGGTGCTGAGGTTATGGGAACTCTATCTTCATAATTTTTTTGTAAAAATTATGTAAATCTAAAACTGTCCTAAAAATAGTTTATTAAAAATATTTCTATGAAACAAAAAAATAGTACTGGTCTCATCATGCCCTTACCATTATGAGAATTATAATTTTAATTTTTTCTATTTTAATAGGTGAAAAAATGTTATAATGGTATTGCTTTAATTTGTATTTCTCTGATTTTACTGACATATATTTTGATTTACTGAGATTCAGCACTTATCCTTGCCTATTAGCTACTTATTTCTTTTTGTGAATTGTCTTTGCCATTATATGTGGGCTCTTTACATATTAAGGATATTAATTTGTAACATTTTCAATGTTGTAAATGATAGAAATATTTTCCCCAAGACAACAACAACAAAACCAGAATTTGGTATTTTGGGTTAAATGTGATGTTTATATAAAATTTGAAGGATTATGCTTATTTATAGGTTTTTTTTTAGCAAAAGGAAATTTCTTAGAAAAGAAACTTATTTTGGGGGTGCTTTTCATAGGCCTGGCCCAGCCTCCTGTTCCAAGTGAACTGTGTGCTCTCAGGACTGAGTCTGGTTGGGGCAGATCTGTCCTCCTCGTCCTCCCTCCCTCACCTGAGCCTGGCTGTGGCATCTGTCTTCCCAACCAGCAGTCAGAAAAGCAGAAACTTTCCCCACCTGCTTATGTTAAATGAGGAGCAGAGAGGAAAGGCATCCTCTTCGGAGTCACACAGCATGGACACTGACCTGCAGAGAAGGGCAGAAAAGCGTGGCTCCTCCAAATAATTCTGTTGGTGTCCAGGGACCTCTCAGGCTGGAAAGAAGCTGGGTCTCAGAACCGGTCAAGGTCATAGAGGACAGAGTGGACCAGTGGAAATACCATGGTGCCCTATGGAAGGAATCAGTCCGGATGTTCATGGCTACCCACCCAGGAAAGCACCCAGAAGTGGGCTTCTAGCAGTCAGCCTTGGGAAACAGCAGGCTGGGGAGAGTGTGGTAGCTCTGCTATCACCCAGGTGGGTGACTTTGGACAAATGACTGAGGTTCTCTTTGAACCTCAGTATCTCCATCTGTAAAATTGGCATAATAACAGCATCTATTCAGAGGAGTCAATGAAAGAGGGAGAATGACTTGGCACATAATAAACATTTAGTAAATGGTTATTATTTTTATTACTATTGTTATTAATTACAATTAACTTTTGATATTATTACTTAGGGCTATCACATGAGTAATAATAATACATGAGATTACAAAGACTGTGCCCTGCACTAGCAGCACTGAAATCTTTTTTTTTAATTTTTATTTTGTCAATATACAATGTATTAGATTATTATGGCCCATCACCGAAACCTCCCTCCCTCCTCCCTCTCCCCACTCCCACCCAACAATGTCTCCTTTCCGTTTGCTTGTTGTAACAACTTCGAAAAATTGTAGTTGTTATATCTTCTTCCCCCCCCACCCCCCGGTTTTTTTGTGTGTGTGTGTATGTGAGTGAATTAATTCATTTATTTTTAGCTCCCACCAATAAGTGAGAACATGTCGTATTTCTTTTTCTCTGCCTGACTCGTTTCACTNATGGTGGAATAGATGGTCCCCAGCATCACTCTCTCCCATAAATCAACCAATTTACAACTATAAAAATGTAACAACAGCCAAGCTGAGGCTGCTGGAGCTCAAGAGAAGAGGAGAAGAAACCTATGGAGTTCATGAAGGGGGAGAAGTCACATGAAGGAGGAGAGAAAGAAAAACTGCTTGGAGCATTTCGGGGCATGGCCACTTTAAGGCTAGAACTGCTGAGTGCACAGAGCAGGAGTCAGCAGAAGCTGCAGCTGTGCCCTTCAGATGGAGTTACATGGAGGCAGCAGGGGAGAAGAGGGCCTTGGTGGCCCCCAGGACAGCAAGACCACTAATAGGGTTCCCGTGGACCCATGCAGGGGCAAGGAGCCAGAACAGCTGAAAAATGGAGCCATTCAGAGGCTGGTGAGTCATCACAAGGGACCAGCACAGGGCCCGTCCCATGGGAAGTGTCTGGAGCATGGGTGGAGGGGGAGACGGGCACACTGGGAGAACACTGGGACACAGCAAGGACAGCCGATCTGCTCCCCAATCAGCACAGGACCACTCAGAGGAGACTGGTCAGGGAATGAAGAATTTCATGGGGTGCAGTTTGATGAAACAACTCAGGCCCAGATCAGAGTTTGTCCACAACCCAGGTTCACCGAATCTCTGGAGAGCCAGAAGTACCTATAAGGTCAACCATTAAACCCTGAGCTGCACAAAAAGCCTTCCCTAGGGAAACAGCAGCAAAGCAGCGATTTAGCTCAACCACACAGCTCAAGTACTGGTTTCCACAGGAAGTTCCCCTGTTTCAGAAGTAAGCAAAGTACAAAAACTTAGTTCCAGCTCAGGCACACCACCAGCACCTCGGGCCACCTGGGGACCTAAGGCATGGATCTGGAGACCGGACCCCCTGTTCACAACCAGGCACACAGCCAGTGCCAAGGAGTATGCCAAAAACATCACCTCCATGTGGGTGGCCCACCACAGCCACCACAGTAACCACGGGTGCTGCGAAAGTGGCTAGACACCACAACCACCACACAGATGGTCCGCCAGCCACTGGAGAGCATTTACACAAGGAGAGTCACCAGCAGACCAAAGAGAAGAAGATGTCTCTCTCCACAAAGCCCATTACAGAGTGACAGAAGAAGCATCTGCTCTATGATAACATTGGAGGACCTGATCCCACCTCTCAGCATTGGACAGATCATCTAGGCAACAAATCAACAGAGTAACTGTTACTCTTTCAGAGGGAGAGAAGAAATCTAGGGTTACCAGAGGGGGGAGGGACAGGGGAATAGGGAGAGATTGGACAAGGGGAATAAAGAATAAGTACAATTTGTAACAATATATATGCTGGTAATATTGATTTGATCAACATATGTCAATGTTGAATCCCCCAAATATGTATAATCAATCATGATTCAAGAAAAAAAAAAAACAAAGATACAAAAGAAAAAATGGAATCAGAGTCTAGAGAGAGATAAGCCACATGACAGAAAGCTAGAGCTTGTGGAGGGCCATGAAATAGTGAAAAATTCTCTATGGTAGGGAAATAATTGGGAATTTTCTAGGAAAAAATAAAAATAAAGGCAACAGCTCACTTAAAAAAAAAAAACTAAGGAAATGTAAATAAAGTATGGGCTTTAATAATAATGTATCAATATTGATTTAATAATTGCAACAAATGTACCATACTAACATATTAATAATAGGCGATACTGGGTGCTGAGGTTATGGGAACTCTATCTTCATAATTTTTTTGTAAAAATTATGTAAATCTAAAACTGTCCTAAAAAATAGTTTATTAAAAATATTTGTATGAAACAAACAAAAAAATAGTACTGGTCTCATCATGCCCTTACCATTAAGAGAATTATAATTTTAATTTTTTCTATTTTAATAGGTGAAAAAATGTTATAATGGTATTGCTTTAATTTGTATTTCTCTGATTTTACTAACATATATTTTGATTTACTGAGATTCAGCACTTATCCTTGCCTATTAGCTACTTATTTCTTTTTGTGAATTGTCTTTGCCATTATATGTGGGCTCTTTACATATTAAGAATATTAATTTGTAACATTTTCTTTTTTTTCTTTTTTTTTTTTTTTAAAAGATGACCGGTAAGGGGATCTTAACCCTTGACTTGGTGTTATCAGCACCGCACTCTCCCGAGTGAGCCACAGGCCGGCCCCAATTTGTAACATTTTCTTTTTTTTCTTTTTTTTTTTTTTTAAAAGATGACCGGTAAGGGGATCTTAACCCCCCCCTTGGTGTTATCAGCACCGCACTCTCCCGAGTGAGCCACAGGCCGGCCCCAATTTGTAACATTTTCAATGTTGTAAATGATAGAAATATTTTCCCCAAGACAACAACAACAACAACAAAACCAGCATTTGGTATTTTGGGTTAAATGTGCTGTTTATATAAAATTTGAAGGATTATGCTTATTTATAGGTTTTTTTTAGCAAAAGGAAATTTCTTAGAAAAGAAACTTATTTTGGGGGTGCTTTTCATAGGCCTGGCACAGCCTCCTGTTCCAAGTGAACTGTGTGCTCTCAGGATTGAGTCTGGTTGGGGCAGATCTGTCCTCCTCGTCCTCCCTCCCTCACCTGAGCCTGGCTGTGGCATCTGTCTTCCCAACCAGCAGTCAGAAAAGCAGAAACTTTCCCTACCTGCTTATGTTAAATGAGGAGCAGAGAGGAAAGGCATCCTCTTTGGAGTCACACAGCATGGACACTGACCTGCAGAGAAGGGCAGAAAAGCGTGGCTCCTCCAAATAATTCTGTTGGTGTCCAGGGACCTTTCAGGCTGGAAAGAAGCTGGGTCTCAGAACCGGTCAAGGTCATAGAGGACAGAGTGGACCAGTGGAAATACCATGGTGCCCTATGGAAGGAATCAGTCCGGATGTTCATGGCTACCCACCCAGGAAAGCACCCAGAAGTGGGCTTCTAGCAGTCAGCCTTGGGAAACAGCAGGCTGGGGAGAGTGTGGTAGCTCTGCTATCACCCAGGTGGGTGACTTTGGACAAATGACTGAGGTTCTCTTTGAACCTCAGTATCTCCATCTGTAAAATTGGCATAATAACAGCATCTATTCAGAGGAGTCAATGAAAGAGGGAGAATGACTTGGCACATAATAAACATTTAGTAAATGGTTATTATTTTTATTACTATTGTTATTAATTACAATTAACTTTTGATATTATTACTTAGGGCTATCACATGAGTAATAATAATACATGAGATTACAAAGACTGTGCCCTGCACTAGCAGCACTGAAATCTTTTTTTTTAATTTTTATTTTGTCAATATACAATGTATTAGATTATTATGGCCCATCACCGAAACCTCCCTCCCTCCTCCCTCTCCCCACTCCCACCCAACAATGTCTCCTTTCCGTTTGCTTGTTGTAACAACTTCGAAAAATTGTAGTTGTTATATCTTCTTCCCCCCCCACCCCCCGGTTTTTTTGTGTGTGTGTGTATGTGAGTGAATTAATTCATTTATTTTTAGCTCCCACCAATAAGTGAGAACATGTCGTATTTCTTTTTCTCTGCCTGACTCGTTTCACTTAATATTATTCTCTCAAGGTCCATCCATGTTGTTGCCAATGGCAGTATTTCATTCGTTTTTATAGCTGAGTAGTATTCCATTGTGTAGACAGTAGACTCGTTCCAAAGCATACTAACATTTCAAGGTTATTTTGGAATGGCCTTTGAGCTTCAGCACTGAAATCTTGAGGGCAGAGGGACCCTTGATGGATCTGTGCCTGAGAGGCCCTCTGACCCTCCTGTAGCCACACCCATGAAATGGGGAAGGAGCCTGTGGGCCAAGGGTTGATGCTTTCCTGGTACCCCTGATGCTGCAGTGGACTTCCCTTTGCATACCTGGACTGCAGAATTCCCTGCTCACTGGCCTCAAGTCCCTGCCCAGCACCTAAGAGGCTTCCTCCTTAGGTCCATTCTCCAAGGGCAGCTTTGCCCTTGGTGTGTCCACATGTAGGTGTGAGGGATGGTCAAGGCATGGTTAAATGTGGATGTGGGTGAAGCTTTGAACACGTGGACTGGGGTGACCACACATATGTGGGAGACCCCTCACCTTGTAGGATGGAGCTGGAGGCAGGAAGGAAAAGGGGGTGAGCCAGAGGCCTGGGCCTAGCTATCCCTGAACTGTTGCATTCCTTTGAGGATCTCTGAGGAGCAGAATATTCAATTCAAACCTTGCTTTCCAGGTCATTGGGAAGGTCTCCTTGTCAGGGAGGGAGGAGAGGGCATGCTTTATTTGATGGTTGTTAGCTTGCTCTAACACTGCCCAATGCTTAGGGACAGGTGTGCAGGACTCCATGGGTATGTGCAGGATGCTGCCCTCCTCCTTCATAGCTGCCAGCTCTTGGCAGTGTCTGCAGCTAAGGGCTCAGCTGATCCCTTTCTGAGAATTGCCTTTAGCCAAAGGGAGCTACCTTGCCCAAGTGGGTGCTCCTCCCCAAGGAAAGCCCATATCCAACCACTGGCTGATGCAGGAGTATAAAGCCAGCCTCTCTAGTTTGGGACAGCTCTGCTGGGCATCACAGCCCCATAGCTCCCTGTGGAACTGACGGGGTCCTTGGTACAGCCACAGTCCACTGCCGCCCTCTGCCCAAGCCAGCTGCCCTCACTCCCCAGTAGGTGTTGTTGCTTAGAGGCCTCCCTGATGAATCTCTCAGAGTCTGTTTCTATGGAGACCTGAGATGCTCTGCTCATAGATGGGGTGGACTTGGGGCTTCTCTCTCCAGGTATTACCATGGCCAAATAGTTTCCCTTGAGCCTTTCCTCTTCTTCATGGTGACACCCTGCCTTTTTACCACCCATTCCCCTTGACAGACATGAAAACCCTCCTTGGACCAAACCAGGCAGACACTTCCCTGTAAATCATGAAACCAGTTGTTCATTTGTGAGCCAGGGAACGAAGGCTTCTTTGAGAAAGGGACGTTTGAGCAATTTCTGAAGGAGAGGAGGCAGTGAGCCATGAAGATGTCTGAGGAAAGAGCACTCCAGGGAGAGGGAAAAGCACTGTGCCAGGGTCCTGAGGTGGGAGAGGCCCTGGACTATGCAAAGATATTGAGGAGGCCGAGTATTCTGGAGTAAGCTAGCAAGACAGTACAGGAGACGAACTCAGAGAGGAGGGCTGGAGGCCAGATCATAGGGTGTTGTGGCCATTTGGCTTTTACTCCAAGTGAGATAGGAGCCATGGGGGAGTTCTGAGCAGAGAAGGGATGTGACCTAACAGATTTTATAAGATCATTCTGACTTTAGTATTGAAAATAGACATTTGGTTATAATAATAATCAAAATAGCTAAAATTTTTGAGCATTTACTGTGTACCATCAACCCACTGGATCCTCAAAACCACATAGTGTAGGTAGAATCATCATGCCCATTATATAAAAGTAGAGGCCTAGAGAGGTCAAGTCACTTGCCCAGGGTCACATGGCTTGTAAGTGGAGGTGTTGGGATTCTAGGTGATTCCAGACCCATAGCTCTCAACTGTTGCACTATGATCCTCTGTCAGGGAGCTGGAAATCTCAGCTCTACTTAGGTTAAGGGAGGTGGGGTAGGGGTCAGGGTCTAGAAGGACCCAGGAACCTAATACTGAGAGACAGAGTCTTGCAGCTCTACCTAGACACTTGACACTCCAAATGAACCGAAGGGACCCACAGTCAGCCTATACCTTGGGGATGCAGTACCCCCAGAACCAGGTGTCCTGAGTGACAACATGGGGCATGCCCAGAGGCACGATGTCCAGAAACCTCTGAATCTCATGAGAGACAGCATTTGTATGTGGCACCTGGGCCCCGTCCCCAAGGCAGGGCGATCTCTGTAGCCCCAGTACTCAGTCAATCTCTTGCTGTATGAGTCCTGCTCCACTCAGAAAGCGATTGGAAACAGAAAGTCCCAACCATGGGAAAGCTTATTGCCTTGGGCATCTTCTCCAACCTTCAATTTCCTAGACTTCAAACCCAGAATTGGATTAACCATAGGATGTGTCCCCCACCCCCACCCCCCAGCAATGTGCTAGGAGTCCTTGGTCCTTGTTGCCAGCTTGATGATATCAGGTTGAGGAGAGAAAGGGCTGGTCCTAACCTGTGGGTTCCCACCTGTAACCTGTGGGTACTTCAGGAGGATCACGATCTGATATCTGAGTGTGGTGCTGGTTGTCTCTGTACCGGCAAAAACGATGTCAAGAACAGAATTGAGCAAACTCTCTTGGTTGAATTCTATGTGTGGGTCCCATTGTTCCTACATATAAAAACACAGAATGTCAGAGTTAGAGAAGAGCTGAAAGAGCCCGTCTAGACCAGGGATGGCAAACACGCAGTGCTCCTGCTTTCACTGCCTGATTCCTTGCCCTCTGGAGGCATTACCCACCAACCCCAGCACTCTTTCACGCTCAACCTCAGAATCCTTCCCAGATTCCCATTATCAAATGAACAAAGTGGACACATGAGATGAAGTCTATTTATAGTTGCAGGTCTAGATCAAAGGCTCCACTATCAGCACATCGATTTTACTGATAGAAATCTGAGACCCAGAGAAAACTGTACCTGGTTACACAGAAAACTGAAAGGCAATGTGGGGATTTGGGACCCAAATTTTTGAGTCCCATCTGAGGATGTCCCTAAACTCTTATTCCTCAGAGACCCCAGAAAGGAATGAATCTTGCTCCAAGTCTCTCCGGCTGCACGAGAGCGACAAGGTATCAGTGAAGTCCCGCTGCTGAGTTGTGTCGAGAGAGACCTCATGCTTCCCCACTACCCAGGCCACAAACTCCTTCTGCTTCTCAACGACCTCCGAGAGCCAATTGTGTAGACCAGGAAGGTGCCTCAGCAGAGTGAGGAAAAGGCCTTATGTCTAGGGAAAAAGGAGGCCCAGGAGAGAATGTGTCTTAGCACCCACTGTTCCCTCTGCCTTAAACACCGTTTCCCATCCTTTTTCTCACTTTTGCTGCTTTACTGTTATTCATCCCTTAGATCTCAAGTTGGATGTAATCTCTTTCGAAGATCCTCCCTTGACCTCCAGATCATGTTAGGCAGTGCCTCTGTGCTGCCACAGCTGTCTGTGCCTCCTACGCGGGCTCCCACCCCTCTGCCTGTGTCTCCCCTACCCTGGCCCTGATGCCTTTGCCTATGTCTTCCCATCTTAGCACTGTCCATTCTGAGCTGTCACTGTCTGGCGACAGGTCTATCTCCTACTCTAGAGTGAGAATTTCATGAAGGTAGGTCCTGTGTTTGTCACCTGCCCTGGTCTCCTCCGTGTCCTCAGCATCACCTAGCACAGGCTGGCATGGAGTAGTGGTTTCAACGAATGCTGGTTGACTAACTCTGTTAAATTTGTCATAGCCCTGACTATTCTGGGTCACCAGTGTCTGGTGATGGTCTGTCTACCCCACTGGACTGTGAGCCTCATGAGGAAAGGCTGGGGCTGTCTTGGCCACTGCTGTGCCTCTAGTACTGAGCAGACAGTTGGACACAACATAAGGGTTTATGGCGAACTCTGAATTGAATGATGGGAACTTAGAGGAAGGACTGGGGCACAGCAGGGGTGGGGAGGGAAGAGAGTAGGATTCAAGTACCTGCACCTAAAACGTGTCCACCTGCTTCAGATTTGCAGCCAGCAGCCCTAGGAAGGTCTTGAAGCTCTCATTGGTAGTGAAAATGCTGGCCAAAGAGCACAGAGCAGGTGATGTTAGAGACAGAGTGGAGAATCAGGAAGGTGGGATCACAGGGGATTCCTGTGCAGAGGGCAGGAGGGGCCAAGTGCTCTCCCTCCACCCTCCACATGGGAGCCAGAGGGATCCCTCCCAAGTACATCTGATCATGTCATTCCCCTGCTCAAAATCATTCCATGGCTTCCCGGTGTCCTCAAGACAGAGTTCAAGCTCTTAACATGAACAAAAGAGCCTCACATGTGTGGCCCCTGCTTGTCATCCCAGCCCTGCCTCTCACCACTTCTTCCCACTCTATAGGCTCCAGAGAAAATGAACATTTTTTGGTTTCTCCAGAGCACTGAACGTTCTCATCTCTGGATCTTTACCCATGCTCTTTCCTCTGCCCTTCTCTTTTCTCCTCAAGTGTCAGGTCAGACATCTCCAGGAAGCCTTCTCTGAACCCCCCTTCTAGTCTTGGTCAGGAGCCTCTTCTGGGCTTTCCTCATCATAGACCAGAGGTGTCTGTGCTGTGATGGGGGAAGCACAGGGCTCTTAGGAACCCAAAGGTGGCTCCTGACCTGGTCATATGTGGGGTGGGGGGAGTGGTGGTCAGTGAAAGCTTCCTGGAAGAGTGAACATCTGAGTTGAGACCTGAATAGTAGCAGGAGACGTAGACAGCCAAGCTAAGACAGGAGGAAAGCACATTCCAGTTCTGGGGTTTGGCCTACATGAAGGTCCTGAGGACCTATGTCAGGGAGGTTGTGCAAGCTGTGACCTGCACAAAGGTTCAGCATCTAAGGGGCACCAATTACACTGTAGACACCTGGATTTCAATATCTATTATTTAAATACCTATTATGACAACTCTTTGGCAGATGGCAGTCAGATGTCTTGACAAAGAGGCACCTTTTCTAATCCACAGAGGGGCACCATATGGCCTGGGAGCCCTGCACTCTGAGGCTCTCAAAGGTTTTAAATTTAATATGTGTAATTTATTATTGTATTGATGATTGATTAAGGAAAAGGAAAGGGTGCAAATGCCAGTACTATCTTTAAGGCTAGGGACCACCAGAAAATGAGTCCAACTGCCCTTGTAAAGTGGGACTGAAGGCTCAGAGAGAGGAAGGGGCTGGTCTGAGGTCAAAAGATCACGTGGTGAGAAGAGCCGGGCTTGGGCTAGTCTGAGCCTGACACCTGCACGTGCGTGCCCACGCGTGTGTGACTCTCCCCTGGCCCCTGTCTCTCACCACGTGTAGTCTGCACCTCCTCCTCCAGGCAGCCCACTTCCTTCTGGATTCACTCTTCCAGGCTCTGCCTATCCATACCCAAGTCCCAGAGAGTGGTCAGGGCGAACCTCCTCAGAGGCCTTCACTGCTTGCTGAAGGCGATGCCTGCAGGGGTGGTGCCTGGGGCCGGAGAAACCCCAGATGAGACCAGACTGAGGGATGACCCCAGATTCTCACCAATGAGGAAAGGGAGGCACAGAAAGGTTAGGTAACCTGCTGGCTGACTCACAGTGAGGAAGAGCCAGGCCCTCTGGCTCTAGCATCTGGGCACTTAACCACTGTGGTGCCTCTTGTAGAGAACCTCATGGTGTTCTGAGCCTGGGGCCTTTGTACCCTACCCCTTCCAGCCTCAGTAGCCCCTGCTGGTCTGCTCAGAAATGGCCGTCTCTGCGGGCTCTGTGAAGGCGACCGCCTGCTCCTCTAGAGCCTTGCGCCTGGCTCCTGGCTGCACAGCCCCACTGCAGGTGTCAGGCCCAGGTGAACACCAGCCCATAGTGAGCCCTCCGCTCAGCAACAGGGTAGGTGGCCTTCAGCCCAGGGCCCGCCAGCTGTCCAGGTCTGTCTGTCCGTCCGTGTCTGCACATCTCTCAGTAGATGGTCGTCTTCCTCTGCGCCTCGGTCTCTGTGACCGCACCTCCAAGTCTCCATCTCACTGTGGTTCTAGCTGTTCCTGGGTCTCTTTGGGTTGCTCTCTCTGTGTATTTCTCTCTGCATTTCTCTATCTGATTCCGAGCATCTCTGTCTCTTCATGTCTCCACGTCTGGGAGTCTGTTCCTACACTGTGTTCCTCTGGCCTGTTTTCCTCTTGCCGCTTCTTTCAGGGCCACTCCCTCATGGTCCCCCCCCCCGCCTCTGTATTCTGCTCCTTTTGGTCTCT
>NW_007729481.1:24278-43382 GCF_000696425.1 Galeopterus variegatus
TGTGTATTTCTCTCTGCATTTCTCTATCTGATTCCGAGCATCTCTGTCTCTTCATGTCTCCACGTCTGGGAGTCTGTTCCTACACTGTGTTCCGCTGGCCTGTTTTCCTCTTGCCGCTTCTTTCAGGGCCACTCCCTCATGGTCCCCCCCCCCCTCTGTATTCTGCTCCTTTTGGTCTCTTGGTCCCAGAGTGTGTCTCTGTCTCTCTGTGACTCCCTGTCTGCATCTCTTGGTCTCTCTGCTCCACTCTTACTTTCTTATTCTCTCCCTCTCTATGCCTCTTGCCCTCTCCCCAACCTCCCACCCCCACCCCGTTTGCCCTGTCTCTGCATTTCCTTCTGTCTCATCTCTCTCTGTCCCATTCTCAGTGTCTCTGTCTCTCCTTAAGTGTTTCTTTCCCTCTCCTTTCCTCCTTCTCTCCTATTCTCTATCTCTTGCTGTCTCTGGGTTTCTCCATGTTTCTGCCTCTGGGTGTTCCTGATCAGCCGTCTCCACCCCTTGCTGCCCCTGCCCCTGTTCCTACCATTATGTGCATCCAGGGAGAGGGGAGGGGGCTGCAGAGGGAGGCTGGGCTCACACACACCTGAGTCTTGCCCTTCATGGCTTGCCCTGAACAGAGCCTGGAGAAAGGGCACACCCTTCAGCTGTGGGATGGTGCCCAACCCCAGGATGGGTGGTGTGCCTGGGGACAGGCCGGGATGGGTGGCTGGAACCTGGCTCCAGAGGGAAAGGCCCACAAGGAGGAGAAGGAGGAGGAAAGAGAGAAGAGCCACTGGCAGGACCATGAGGCCTGGGCACTGAGAGCCTGGCTCTGGCCAGGAAAAGCAAGAGGGGAAGGCAACCCATGCAGGCTCCCGCAAGTCTGGGGAGGAGGCGTGAAGGGGCCCGGCCAGGTCTAGCTTTGATCCCTTGCACTGCTTTTCCTTCAGCCTCTCAGCCTGGCTCTAGTGGTTCCTAAATCTTGAGGCTCAAGTGTTTTTAGCACAACAAGTGAAGGACAAAGCTGAAGTTTATATTCAAGTCTATCTGACTCCAAAACTTAGTGCTTTATTCTGACTCAGGAGCACTTTCCAGAGTGTGCCCCTCAGAGTCCTAGTTTTGGGAAAGAACACTGAGAGTGCCAGTGGAAAAAAGGGCTGAGAAGCCAAATAGGATGCGGAGCTGCTATCAGCCCCCTCGCTTCTGGGCCAGCCATTTTATAATGCCCATTTTAGCATTCCAAGGGCCTTGAGAAGTCCTGCAGCTAAGAAACCTGTTTACTTTCATTTAACCCAGTTTCTCCTTTGCTATTATCCCTAGAATCCCTTTCCCCGGAATTTATTCTTCTTTTCTGTCTTTCACTCCCTCTATCTCTTTATCTCTCTGCCGTCTCTTTGTGTCTCCACATCTCTCTCAGAGATGCAGCATAACGATGTGGTTAAAATGGCAAGCTCTAGAACGAGACTGTCTTGGTTTGACCCCTGATTCTTTGTCCAACCTACTATGTGACCTTGGGCAAGGTCACAGACTTTCTTGCTTCACTCCCTCCATCTATAAAATGGGAATGACAATGATGCCTCTCTCAAAGGGTGAGGACTGAGTCGCTCTTTGTGGAACACTCCATGCCTTCTCATCAGTGCTTCCTGGGGCTGGAATGAGGACACAAGCTCAGTGTCAGGTCACCCAGCACAGCAGGAGTCAGGTCCTGGGGTTAGAAAAGTCCATGATGGCACCTGTCCAAGGTCAGGAAAGCACAGGTTGGACTTTGTCAATCCCCTGGGTCAGAGGAGTATAGGGTGAGGCTGGGCCTGGCAACTTTGACTTTCAGGCTCAAATAGAACATTGGCCTTGCCTCATCCCTCCCTGTGCGTGACTCAGTCACCTCCATTCCCAAGATTAGGATCTTCAGTGGTGGCAAGTGGTTTGTTTAGCTTTGCAAGAAAGATGCTGGTTCCCTATTTTAAACAAGAGAGAACAAAAGAGTCAGGCAGAGAAAGCAGATGTTGCTACATTCACACATCCACATGTTGACCTGCACTACACCGTTTTTTTTACTTTTTTAAAAAGTAAAAAAAAATTTTTTAAGTATAAAAAAAACATTGTATACCATAAACATATGCAATTTTTGTCAATTAAAAATAAATAAAATAAAAAAATAAAATTCCTCCAAGTATTGCTTTAGCTGTAGCTCACATATTTTGATATGTTATGTTTTTATTTTCATTTAGTCCAAAATACTTTCTAATTTCCTTTTACATTTCTTCTTTGACCCGTGGGTTATTTAGAAGTTGTCATTTGCCTTCTACCTATTGGAGGATTTTCCAGAGATCTTTCTGAAAATGATTCCTAATTTAATTCCATTATAATCAGAGAACACACTTGCATGACTTGAATCCCTTTAAATTTATCAAGACTTGTTTTATGGCTCAGAATATGTTCTGTATTTGTAACTATTTTCTCTGCACTTGAACAGAATGTGTACTCTGCCATCGGTGGGTGAAGTGTACTATATAGATGTCACTCAGGTCAAGTTGGCTGTTAATGTTGTTTACTACTACTATATCCTTGCTGAGTTTCTACCTTAGTAGAAACTAGCAAGTTTCTACTCAGTAGCTCCCTAGGTTATCAGGAAAGAGGTATTCAAGTATTTGAGTGTAACTGGGATTTGTCTATTTCCCTTTGCAGTTCTATCAGTTTTTGCTTAACGTGTTGTGAAGCTCAGTTATCAGGTGTATAAAAATTTGGGGTTGTTAGGTCCTCTTGATAAACTGATTTCTATCATCATTACATGGACATTTTTATCCCTGGTAAGATTCTTTTCTCTGAAATCTACTTTTTCTGATATTATAGCCACTTTTCCCTATATATATATGTGTGTGTGTGTATGTATGTAAGTACGTATATAGTCAAATATATATATAGTTCTTGTGATTAGTGCTAGCATGGTATATCTTTTCCTATCCTGTTTTATCTGTGTCTTAAGTTATTTGTATCTTTGTATTTAAATGTGTTTCCTATAGGCAACATATAGCTCGGCATTGCTTTCCTTTTTCTCCAATCTAACAACTTTTGAGTATTTAGACAGTTTGCATTTAATGTAATTAAAGATGTCATTAGGTATAAGTCTATATGCAACTTATTTGTCCCATCTGTTCTTCAATCTCCTTTCCCTCCTTTTCTACCTTCTTTTGGATAATTTCTCATGGGTCCATTTTGTCTCCTGTCTTACTAGCTCTAACTCCTTGTTTTGTTTTGTTTTGTTTTGTGTGGTTACTTTAGGGTACATAGTACACATTTTTAACTTATCACATATTCTTATGACTCATTTTTATTTCCTTTGTTGACTTACTAACTATAACTCTTTGCTTTATTATTATGATTGTGCTTGCTCTGGTTCACAGTACACATCTTTAACTTATCACAGTCCACCTTCAAGTGATATTGTTACTTCACACAGAGTATATGAACCTTAATATACAGTATGTCTTGAAAATCTGGGTTATTGTTATAATACATTTTACTTCTACATATGCTGTAAACTTCACACTATCTTAAAACTTTTGTTTAAAGTCAGTTACCTTTTTAAATGGTTTAAATAATAAGGGGAAAATCTTATATATTTACCCATATAGTTGCCATTTCCAACTCTCTCCATTCCTTTATGTAGATCCATATTTCCACCTGGTATCATTTTTCTTCTGCCTGAAATCCTATCTTTAACATTTCTTGTAGTGCAGGTCTGCTGGTGATTTTATCTGTTTTTGTTTGTTTGTTTTGTTTTTTTTGCAACTACTCAGTACAGGAATTGAACTCTGGACCTTGGTGTTATCAGTACCACACTCTAACCAACTGAACGAACCAGCTGGCCACCAAGTCATTTTATGAGGCCGGTATTACACTGCTATAAAAACCAGACAAAGACATAACAGCAATAACAAAAAGACTAGAGACCAACACCCTCATAAACATAGATGCAAAAATTCTAAACAATATTTAACAAATGAAATCCAACAATATAAAACCTGGATAATACATCATGGGGTAAACACGGTGGATGTGGGTCTAACCAGGAATGCGAGGTTGGTTTAATGTTTGACAATTAGTATAATTCATCATATTAACAAACAAATATACACACAAATGAACTGTATACACATGCATGTACTTATTATCATAGAGATATAAAAAAGCATTTGATTAAAAACTCAACATCCATTCCCAATTAAAAATTACTGGCAAACTAGAAATATAGAAAATTCTTCAACCCAATGAAAGGCATCTAGAAAAAATCTTCAGCTAACATCACACTTAATGGTGAAAGATTTAATTAATGCTTCCTTCTAAGCTTGGGAGTAAGTCAAGGATGTCTGTTCTTACTGCTTCTACTCAAGATTGTGTGGAAGTTCTAGCCTATACAATAAAAGGAATAAAAGGTATCCAAATTGGAAACAAAGAAGTAAAACCTTCTTAGTCACAGATGACATGATTTTTTGGGTGTAGAAAATCTAATGAATCTGCAAAAACAACTACTAGATAACAAGTGAGTTTAGCAAGGCTGCAGGATACAAAATCAATATAAAAAAAATCAATTGTACTTCTATATACTAGCAATGACCAATCAGAAAAAGAACACAAGGAGGCTTCAAAAAGTTTATGGAAAAATGAAATTAAAAGATAAAAATCAAAAATATAAACTTTATTTCTCAACATAAGCTCCATCAAATTCAAGACACTTTTAAAGATCCAACCCCAGTCATTTACTCCATCTTAAAAGAACTGAAGGTTCTGGGAATTCGACCACGTCAATGCATTCTTTTTCACACTGTTAACAGAAGGAAAATGGGTGCCTTTTCAAGATCTTTTAAGATTAGGAAATGAAAAGAAGTCAGGAGGAGCCAAACCAGGACTGTAAGGGGGATGCTTAATAATTTATCATTGAAATTCTCACAAAATTGACCTTGTTTCATGAGAGCAATGAGCACGGGCACTGTCACGGTGCAGAATGACTCTCTGGTGAAGCTTTTCAGGCATTTCCTTTTTTTAAAAAAATTAAATTTAAAAAAATTTTAACATTTACTTGTACCGTAGTGGGATAGCTGGGTCTTAAGGTAGACCTATTTTCAGTTTTCTGCGGAACCACCAAACTGTTTTCCACAATATCCGTAACAACTTACATTCCCACCATCAGTGCAGAAGGGTCCCCTTTTCTCCAAATCCTCACCATCAATTTGTTCTTTTCTGTCTTGTTGATAATAGCCATTCTGACTGGAGTAAGATGATATCTCATTGTGGTTTTAATTTACATTTTCCTGATGATTAGTGATGTTGAGCATTTTTTCATGTTCCTCTTGGCCATTTGTATGTCTTCTTTTGAGCAATGTCTGTTCAGGTCCTTTGCCCATTTTTTAAATTGTGTTATTTATGTTTTTGCTGTTCAGTTATTTGAGATCCATATATATTCTGGGTTTTAGCTCCCTGTCTGATGTGTAGTTTTCAAACACTTTCTCCCACTCTGTAGAGTGCCTCTTCTCTTGGCCATTTGTATGTCTTCTTTTGAGCAATGTCTGTTCAGGTCCTTTGCCCATTTTTTAATTGGGTTATTTATGTTTTTGCTGTTCAGTTATTTGAGATCCATATATATTCTGGGTTTTAGCTCCCTGTCTGGTGTGTAGTTTTCAAACACTTTCTCCCACTCTGTAGAGTGCCTTTTCGCTTGCTTATTGAGGCCCTTGCTGTGCAGGAGCTTTTTAGTCTGATGTAATGCCATTTGTGTATTTTTGCTGTAGTTGCCTGTGCCTTTACAGTCTTGCCCCCAAAAGTGCTGCCCACTGCCATTTTATGTAGTGTTTCCCCTATGTTTTCTTTTAGTGGTTTCATAGTTTTGGGTCTAAAATGTAGGCCTTTATCCATTTTGTGTTGGTTTTTGTGTGTGGTGAAAGATAAGGGTCTAGTTTCAACATTCTGCATATCAATATCTGGGCTTCCCAGCAATATTTATCGAAGAGGCTGTCCTTTCCACATGTATATTTTTGGCACCTTTGTCAAAAATCAGTTGGTTGTAAGTGCATGGGTTTATTTCTGGGCTCTATATTCTGTTTCATTGATCTATTTGTCTGTTTATATTCTGGTACCATGCTGTATTGTTTATTACAGCTTTATAGTATATTTTGCAGTCAGGTGATGTGGTGCCTCCAACTTTGCTCATTTTGTCCAAGATTGCTTTAGCTGTACGGGGTCTTTTGTGGTTCCACACAAATCTTAAGATCATTCTTTCTATTTCTGTGAAGAATGTCATTGGTATTTTGATAGGGATTGCATTGGATATATGGATTACTTTGTGTAATATGGACATTTTTCCAACCAATGAACATAAGATACCTTTTTATGTGTTTGTGTCCTTTTCAATTTCTTTTACCAATGTTTTATAGTTTTCATTGTACAGGTCTTTCATCTCTTTGGTTAAATTTACTCCTAGGTATTTCATTTTTTTGTGGTAGCTGTTGTGGATGTGATTACTTTCTTGATTTCTTCTTCAGCTATTTTGTTATTGGCATATAGGAAGCCTACAGATTTTTGTGTGTTAATTTTGTATCCTGCCAGTATACTGAATTCATTTATTAGTTCTAGTAATTTTTTGGTGGAGTCTAGGATTTTCTATGTATGTGATCATGTCATTGGCAAGTGGGAATAGTTTGACTTTCTCCTTTCTGATCTGGATGCCCTTTATTGTCTTCTCTTGCCTTATTGTACTTCCAATACTATGTTGAATAAGAATGGGGAAAGTGGGCCTCCTTGTCTTGTTCCAGATATTGTAGGAAAAGCCTCTAATTTTTGTCCATTCAGTATATTAGTTTTGGGCCTTTGTAGTGTTGAGGTACATATACCTGATTTGCATATATTGAACCATCCTTGCATCTCTGGGATGAATCACGATCACAGTGAATGATCTTTTTAATGTGTTGTTGGATTCTGTTTGCTAGTATTTTGTTGAGGATCTTTGCATCTGTGCTCATTAGGGATATTGGTCTGTAGTTTTATTTTTTTGTTGTGTCTTTTTCTGGTTTTGGTATGAGGGTAATGCTGGCTTATAGAATGAATTTGGAAGTATTCCCTCCTGTTCAATTTTTTGGAAGAATCTGAGAATTGATATTAGTTCTTTAAATATTTGGTGGAACTCAGCAGTGAATCCATCTGGCCCTGGGGTTTTCTTTTTTGGAAGACTTTTCATTACTGCTTTAATTTCATTATTCATTATTGGTATATTTAGATTTCCTAGTTCTTCATGATTCAACATTGGTAAGTTTTGTGTGTCCAGGAATTTATCCATTTCTTCTGGGTTTTCCAGTTTGTTCACATGTAGTTGTTCATGGTAGTTTCTTATGATCCTTTTTATTTCTGTGGTATCAGTTGTAATGTCTCCTCTTTCATTTCTGATTTTATTGATTTAAGTCTTCTCTCTTTTTTCTGCTTTAGTATAGATAAAAGTTTATTCATTTTGTTAATCTTTTCAAAAAGCCAACTCTTTGTTTCATTGATCTTTTGTGTCTTTTAAAAACTCTCTAATTCATTTATTTCTGCTCTGATCTTTGGTATCTCTTTTCTTCAACTGATTTTGGGTTTGGTTTTTTCTTGTTTTTCTAGTTCCTTGAGGTGTAATGTCAGTTTGTTTATTTGAAGTCTTTCTTGTTTTTTGATGTAGGCATTTATTGCTGTAAATTTCCCTGTTAGAACTGCTTTCACTATATTCTGTAGGTTCTGGTATGTTCTGTTTTAATTTTCATTTCTATTTAGGAATTTTGCATGTGTGTGTGTGGCAGCTGGCCAGTACGAGTATCGAACACTGGACCTTGGTGTTGTCAGCATCATGCTCTAACCAACTGAGCTAACAGGCCAGCCTTTCTCCAGGAATTGTTAAATTTCCTTTTCAATTTCTTCTTTGACCCATTCATTGCTTAGGAGCATGTTGTATAATTTCCACATATTTGTATAGTTTCCAGTTTCCCTTTTGTTGTTGATTTCTAGTTTTATTCTGCTGTGGTCAGACAAGATAGTTGAAATGATTTCAGTGTTTAAAATTTGTTGAGTTCTTTTGTGACCTAATATATGGCCTATTCTGGATAATGTTTCATGAGCTGTTAAGAAGAATGTGTATTCTGCAGCTGTTGGATGAAATGTTCTATAAATGTTCATCAGACACATTGGTCCATAGTAGAAACTAATTCTGATGTTTACTGGTTAATTTTCTGCCTGGATGATACGTCCTTCACTGAAAGTTGGGTATTAAAGTCCTCAACTATTATTGTGTTGCAGTTTATTTCTCCCATTAGGTCTAATAGTAATTACTTTGTAGATCTGGGTGCTCCAACGTTGGGTGTGTGTATATTTAGAATTGTTATATCCTCTTGTTGAATTGATCCCTTTCTCATTATATAATGACCTTCCTTAACTTTTTTCCTTCCTTAGCTTGAAGTCTATTTTATCTGATATAAGTATAGCTACTCCTGCTCTTTTTTGGGTTTCCATTTATGTGAAATATTTTCCATTTACTTGCTTTTAGTCGATGTGTGTCTTTATAGATGCAGTGAATTTTTTGTAGGCAGCATATTGTTGGTCCTTGTTTTATAATTCATTCAGCCACTCTGTCTCTTTTAATTGGGTAATTTAATCCATTTACATTTAGAGTTATTATATATATATATTATATGGGGACTTGTTGATGCCATTTTTTACCTTTTTTTGGTTGTCTCGTAGATCCTTTTTTCCTTTTTTCTAGTCTTATTGTCTTCTGTTGTGGTTGAGTGATTTTCTCCAGCAGTATATTTTGATTTCTCACTATTTAGTTTTAGTGTATCTCTTAAGTTTTGTGTTAAGGTTACCATGAGGCTTACAAAAAATATTTTACAGTTATAACAGATTATTTTAAACTACTAACAACTTAAGTTTAACATCTAAGAAAAAAGAAAAAACCAAAGCCAACTCTATTCTTTCTATTCTTTGACATCATCTTCCCCCCCACATGCTTTTTGACATTTTGTTGTTTCAAATTACCTCTTTTAATATTGCCTGACTNGTAGGCATTTATTGCTGTAAATTTCCCTGTTAGAACTGCTTTCACTATATTCTGTAGGTTCCGGTATGTTCTGTTTTAATTTTCATTTCTATTTAGGAATTTTGCATGTGTGTGTGTGGCAGCTGGCCAGTACGAGTATCAAACACTGGACCTTGGTGTTGTCAGCATCATGCTCTAACCAACTGAGCTAACAGGCCAGCCTTTCTCCAGGAATTGTTAAATTTCCTTTTCAATTTCTTCTTTGACCCATTCATTGCTTAGGAGCATGTTGTATAATTTCCACATATTTGTATAGTTTCCAGTTTCCCTTTTGTTGTTGATTTCTAGTTTTATTCTGCTGTGGTCAGACAAGATAGTTGAAATGATTTCAGTGTTTAAAATTTGTTGAGTTCTTTTGTGACCTAATATATGGCCTATTCTGGATAATGTTTCATGAGCTGTTAAGAAGAATGTGTATTCTGCAGCTGTTGGATGAAATGTTCTATAAATGTTCATCAGACACATTGGTCCATAGTAGAAACTAATTCTGATGTTTACTGGTTAATTTTCTGCCTGGATGATACGTCCTTCACTGAAAGTTGGGTATTAAAGTCCTCAACTATTATTGTGTTGCAGTTTATTTCTCCCATTAGGTCTAATAGTAATTACTTTGTAGATCTGGGTGCTCCAACGTTGGGTGTGTGTATATTTAGAATTGTTATATCCTCTTGTTGAATTGATCCCTTTCTCATTATATAATGACCTTCCTTAACTTTTTTCCTTCCTTAGCTTGAAGTCTATTTTATCTGATATAAGTATAGCTACTCCTGCTCTTTTTTGGGTTTCCATTTATGTGAAATATTTTCCATTTACTTGCTTTTAGTCGATGTGTGTCTTTATAGATGCAGTGAATTTTTTGTAGGCAGCATATTGTTGGTCCTTGTTTTATAATTCATTCAGCCACTCTGTCTCTTTTAATTGGGTAATTTAATCCATTTACATTTAGAGTTATTATATATATATATTATATGGGGACTTGTTGATGCCATTTTTTACCTTTTTTTGGTTGTCTCGTAGATCCTTTTTTCCTTTTTTCTAGTCTTATTGTCTTCTGTTGTGGTTGAGTGATTTTCTCCAGCAGTATATTTTGATTTCTCACTATTTAGTTTTAGTGTATCTCTTAAGTTTTGTGTTAAGGTTACCATGAGGCTTACAAAAAATATTTTACAGTTATAACAGATTATTTTAAACTACTAACAACTTAAGTTTAACATCTAAGAAAAAAGAAAATAACCAAAGCCAACTCTATTCTTTCTATTCTTTGACATCATCTTAGTTATAACAGATTATTTTAAACTACTAACAACTTAAGTTTAACATCTAAGAAAAAAGAAAAAACCAAAGCCAACTCTATTCTTTCTATTCTTTGACATCATCTTCCCCCCACATGCTTTTTGACATTTTGTTGTTTCAAATTACCTCTTTTAATATTGCCTGACTCTTATATGGTTGTTGTATTTGTTATTGTCTTGTTAGATTTGTCCTATAGTCTTCACGCTAAGGATGTAAGTGGCTTATTCACCACGCTTACAACGTTGGAGTATTCTGAGGTTGTCTGTGTACTTACTTTGCTAGTGAGTTATGTACCTTCAAATGTTTTTTTATTTCTCTTTAGCATTGTCTTCTTTCAGATTGAAGAACTCCCTTTACCTTTAGCATTTCTTGTAAGGCAGGTCTAATATTGATGAATTCCTTTAGTCTTTGTTTGTCTGGGAAAGACCTTATTTTTCCTTCATATTTGAAGGTTAGTTTTGCTGGATTGAATTTGATTGGTGACATCTGAGCTTCCTGTACCTGGATGTTGTCAACTTTCTTCATACTTGAAAAATTTTCAGTCATTATTTCCTTAAATATGTTTTCTTGATCTCTTCTGTTTTCTTTTTATTTGGGTATGCCAATTATGTGGGGGTTATTTCACTTGAGGGAGTCTCATAATTACTTCATTTCTGTTTTATCTTTTCTTATTCTTTTTTCTTTTTGTTCCTCTGTTTGTATAATTTTATATGTTCTCTCCCCGAGCTCACTGGGGAGAGATTAGATAAGGGTCATAAAGAATGAGTATGATTTGTAATAATGAATATGCTAATAATAATAATAATAATAAAAGAGTAAGGGGCTCCAAGGCTGCAGCTGGGCAGGCTGACCCCTCCCTTCCTGATCACTATCATGCCACCTGGCAGCTGGCTCACGTGGTTACTTTTGCCCTTTTGCAGACAGGGAAACTGGTTTTAGAGAGGTTGGGGTTTCTGGGCCAGGCTCACACAGCTAATCATTGGCAATGCCTGTACAAGAACCAAGTTGGACTGATTCTAAAACCTGCTCTTGAGCTTCTCAGAAGCTCAGCCTGACTTGCAGCAAGCCTGTTCCTAGGAAACAGGGGGAAGGGGTGGGGTCCTGGGTCGCCTCTCTGCTTATCAGAGTTGCAGTGAACACCTACTATCTGCCAAGCGTGTCTCTGCCAAGGAACTGGCACCTGAGAGGAGGCCGAGCTAAGAATTTCCAAGTACCCAGGTTGCGATGGGCAGCCCAGGTGAGTCACATGTGATCCTGTCCTTGGGGACCCACAGGAAGAGAGGGAGGGGCCTTCCCAGGCAGTGTGATGAGGGATGATAACACAGGCAGGTCTCCCTCACCTGGGGCTTCATTTCTCATAGGGGCTGAATACTACAGACATGGGGCAGGTAGCCTGAGACTGGCTCACAGCTCAGCATCATTAGCATCTTCATCTGGCTACTTACCCTGGCTCCACCTTGGGCAGGGTGGTCAGGACCTGGACATCACTGGCTGCCTTTCTTACCAGACCCACTGCATGCTGTCCCCCAGCACTGCTGATGACCTGTGGGAGTCCTCCATCATCCATTCATTTATACAGCATACTCTTTTCCTCCTTCCTTCCCTCCTTGCATCCATCCATTAAAAAAAAAAAAATAGATGTCAATCCCCTGTCTATTTAGTGTAATTCCAATAAAAATCCCAGCAGGCTCTTTGTGTGTGTGTGTGTGTGTGGAAAGTGACAAACTGATTATAAAATTTAAATAGAAATGCAAAAGACTTCAAACAGCACAAACAGTTTTGAAAAAGAAGACCCAGGTTGGAGAACTACACTACCTAATCTCAAGAATTACTGTAAATCTGCATAAATCAAGATAGTTTGGAATTGGGATCAGAAGCAACAAAATAGAGAATAGAAGTATAGAACGTCCTGAAATTGACCCACATAGATGTTCAGCTCATTTTTGACAAAGGTGCCAAGGCAATTCAGTGGAGAAATGATATTTTTAAAAAACATTGCTGGAAAAATTGGATGTCCATATGCCAAAAAAGAAACTTTGATACATCCCTGCCATGTTATGCAAAAGTTGACTCAAAGTGGATCATAGACCTAAATGAGGACCTCAAACTATAAAATTTATGGAGGAAAAAGGATCAACGTTTGTGACCTTGGGTTGGGCAAAGATTTGACACTAAAAGCACAATCCATAAAAAGAGTGATAAATTGAACTTCCTTGAAATTAAAAACCTTAGCTCCTTAAAAGACAGTGTTAAAAAAAATAAAAGCAAAGCCATAGACTGGGGTAAATTTGCAAATCATATATCTGACACGGGACTTCTATTCAGAATATATAAAGAACTCTCAAAACTCAATATTAAGAAAACAAACAACCCAACTTAAAAAAGGACGAACACTTTAGGATCAGACACTTTACTAAAGATGATATGCATGTGGCAAATAACCATATACAAAGATACTCAGAAGTATTAGTTATTATGGAAATGCAAATTAAAATCATAATGAGGTATCACTACACACCTATCAGAATTAAAAAGACTGACCATACCAAGTACCGACAAGGGTGTAGAGCAACTGGAACTCTCATGCAATTCTGGTGGGAATGTAAAATTTTACAACTGCTTTGGAAAACAGTTTGGCAGTTTTTTGTAAAGTTCATAGACCCTGTCATATAAACCCAACCATTTCACAACTAGGTATTTATTTAGGAGAAATAAAATCATATGTGCATATGTGTGTAGTGATATCTGTCTCACAGAGTTGTACAGTAATTTGTTGTTGACTGTAGTCTCCCCATATTGCTATAGAACACTAGATCTTACTCTTCCTATCTCTCTACAATTTTGTATCCATTAACCACCCCTTCCATTTCCCCTCCCCTTATCAGTCTCTAGTAGCCATTATTCTACTCTATCCCTGTGAGATCTACTTTTTTAGCGTCCACATATGAGAGAGAACATGTGGTATTTCTCTTTCTGTGCCTGGTTTATTTCACTTAACATATTTTTCTCCAAGCTTAACCAGGTTGTGGATGGCAGAATTTCATTTTTTTTTTTAATGTCAGAATAGTACGAGTTTTTTAAAAAGTCCATGGAAAGATTTGTATTATCTTTTAATTCTATTTTTCCATGAACTTTTTGAAGTACCATCATACTTGTTACTGCTGTAACAAATCATTATTAATTTACTGGCTATAAACAACCCAACTTATTCTCTTACAGTTCTGGGGGTCAGAAGTCCAAAATAAAAATGACTGGGCTAAAGTCAGGTGTTGGCAGGGCTGCATTCCTCTGGAAGCTCTGAGGAGAGAGTCTGCCTCCTTGCCTTTTCCAGCTTCTGGAGGCCACCTGCATTCCTTGGCTTGTGGCCTCTTTGCATCACTACAACCTCTTGCTTCTCATCATCACATCTCCTATTGCTCACTTTGACATCTTGCCACCCTCTTATAAGGATCCTCGTGATTACATTATTGGACTAGTTAGATAATCCAAGATAATCTTCCCATCCCATGATTCTTAATTTGCTAACATCTGCAAAGTCCTTTTGCCATATAATCTAACGTTCACAGGTTATGGGGATTAGGACATGGACATATTTTGGAGGCCACTATTCAGCCTACCACAAATGTCAAAATAATAATGATGAGTGAAAGAAGGCAGACGAAAAAGAGTGCATACTGTATGATTTCATTTATGTGAAGTTCTAGAAAATGCAAACTAATCTCTAGTGACAAAAAGCAGATTAGTGCTTGCCTGAGGAGGGGGTTTGCAATGTGGGGATGAAAAGAGTTACAAAAGGGCATGAGGAAGCTTTTGGGGTGATGGATATATTCATTATCTTGATTGTGGTGAAAGTTTTATGGGTATAAAATATGTCACAACTTAGGGCCGGCCCGGTGGCGCACTGGATAAGTGCGCCGCTTGGGAAGCGTGGCGGCGCTCCCGCCCGAGGGTTCGGATCCCACATACAGACCGGTTCCCGCTCACTGGCTGAGCGAGGTGCGGGAGCAACACCAAGGGTTGCAATCCCGTTGCCGGTCCCCAGTCCGATACGGGGGCAACACTGAGGGTTGCGATCCGTTGCCGGACACGGAAAAAGACAAAAAGACAAAAAAAAAAAAAAAAGTCACAACTTATAAAATCACACACTTTACATGCAGTTTATTGCATGTCATTTACAGCTCAGTAAAGTCATTAAAATTATAAGAAATAATACAAGCACATGTTCACATATAAAAACAAGCACAGATGCCAGCCTCGTCTGGGCCTCCTGCACATCCTTTAGCAGAACAGCAAGACTTGCAGGGTGGGTCAGGTGCAGAGCACAGTGGACAGAAGCCTCCATGGGTCCTTCAGATGCAGGGATGGCGTGGGCAGCTTGAGTGCTGTGGGCCCCTCTGTCCCTGTCTTTTTGAGTCTCTTTCTCTCTCTCGCTCTCCTATTTTCTCCCTCTTTGTGACTCCTGGCTCCTCTCTTTCTCTGCTTCTATCTCTATATTGTATCCCCTTGTCTTTTCTTTCAGTTTCTCCCAGTCTCTGGGTTTCTTCCTCTTTCTGCCTCTGCCTCTCATCATATCTTTTTTTCATAACGAGGCTTTGAAATCTGGTGTGGATTTTTGCACTTATAGCACATCTTAATTGGGATCCTACATTTTCTTCAGAAATACTTGATCTGTATTTAGATTTTATGAATTTAACAACTGAAAAAGAAGATTCATATACCCAAGTTGTTCCAAATATACTTAAAAGTTTTCCAATAACTGAATTGAGCATCAGATTTTAAATGTAAATTAAATTAGATTTTAATTTTAATTAGTCACACTACATTTAAAGTGCTTAACTAATGGCCATGAATGACAAGTGGCCACCATATTGGACAACGTAGCTCTAACCCACGGTGTGACCTTGGGTAAGACTCTCCACCTCTACGTGCTTCACTCCCTCAATCTATAAAATGGGGATAACAACAATGGCTCCCGCAAAAGGTGAGGACTCTGTGTAATGCACTTCATGCCTCCCCATCGGTGCTTCTGGGCCTGGAGTGAGGAACCAAGCTCAGTGCCAGATCACACAGCGCAGCAGGAGTCTGGTCCTGAGTTCAGGAAAGTCCACAGTGGCATCTTTTCAAGGTCAGAAAAGTGCAGGTCCCACCCCTTAAAAACATCAGGATCGTCTGTCCCCTCCTCCTGAGTCACAGGAGGATTCAGCTGCTGGGGTCATGGTCCTGGGTCTAGCAAGGGGTTTGCTTAATATTGCAAAAGAGATACTGTCTCGTGCCCAAAAGCCAGGCCTAGGCTGACACAGCTGGACAAGGACACATTCGTTCCCATGTTCAGCAAAATGTGAACTGACCCTGCCAGAGGCTGGATGGGCGCAGGCTCACAGAAATGATGCAGACAGACTGGAATACAGTGGCCATCAATCAAACTAGATCCACTCTGCACTCCTGGAGCTTAGAGTCTAAATGCAGAAACAGAGACACTGAGTCAGAGAGAGATAGCAAGAGAAAGTCAGAGAAATGTCTTCAACTGTGAAGGCAGCCAGAGGCAGGGAGGGAAATACCCAGCACTAGTCAGAGTGATCAGAGTCCAAGAGGACCCAACTGCTCCATCTGCCGGGTCTCAGTCTCTGTCTTTCTCTACCCGACCACCCTTGAGTTTCAGCAGTTCTGCATCTCTCACTCCTCCTTCTGTTTCTCCCATCACTTCTACTCTTGCTGTCACAGAAGGGAGGGTGAAAGAGGGGACACTGGAGAGATAGACACAGATGCTTACATCTGCAGGCCTTACAAAGACAGGGTCTAGGAGATACACAAACACAGAAGCACAAACACAGCAAGCACACACAGACTAAGGCACAGGAACATAACACCAACCACCGCCTCCACCACGCAAATGCAAACGCATCTTCACACATGAGGCCATATGCATACATAGAAGCACCACCACAAGCAAGGACATACACATAAACACACCCAGGCTCGTGCACAGAAAGACACACTAGCACGTTCATAAAAACACAAACACCCCTTCACGTATAAAATAGTAGAACCACACACACTGATGCAAGCAGGCATGGACAAATGCATGAAGCATAAACAAACAGGCAAAACTAAGGAGGCAAGTACACGCTCACCCACATTCATAAAAATAAACACACACGCGCGCGCACACACACTCACGCACCTGGACTTTGGTATCTGTACCACAGTATCCCTGACAACATTTAGGGAGGGGGTAAAGAAATAGGAAGTAAGCAGGTCACTGGGCTGCCCAGGCAGGAAGTGTGAGTCCCCTTGCACTTCTCTACTAAGTTCACACTCTCAATGATGACAGGGGAGGCGGGGAGTGGATTAAGTTGCATAACTGGGGTGGGGAGGCAGGTCAGGATAAAAGGCCCTGCTCCAGGCTGCAGTGGGGTGGAAGGAGTCAGACCAGAACCATGGGGCTCAGTGTCCTGCTCCTCTTTGCTCTCTTCACGGGCCTCTTGCTTCTCCTGGTCAGGGGCCGCCCAAAGGGCCACAGACACCTCCCACCAGGCCCCCATCCTCTGCCTGTCTTGGGGAACCTTGCACAGATGGACAGAGGAGGTCTACTCAAATCCTTCCTGAGGGTGAGATGCAGACATACAGGGCCTGAGGGTGGGCGTCCCTGCCTGGGTATTTGGGGGTCACTCATCAGAAGGAGCGAGGCATCCTTCTGGGTTCTGGAGTGGGGTGGGAAAGGTTGGAGAGGAAGGGGCATAGAGCTGAAGCATGATGGATGGTGGTCAGATTGTCACAGGATCCTTGCTCAATCGGAATTGCGTCCTTGGAGGGGGCAGGTGGGCATGGAGAGGCATCTGGGTGTGAGCCATGGCTGTAGAATTTCACTCTCCCCTGCCACCCTCTGTTGCATCCTGGGGTGCCTGCTGGCTACTGACCGAAATAGAGGAAAAGGGGCTGTGGCACCAATCAAATAGATTTTGCTTTTGACAACAAGAGAGCAAAGATCGTCCTCCCCCTCCCTGTCAGTGTCCAGTGCCAGAACAGTGGAGGAGGGAGGGACAGCAGGAAAGGAGGCTGGGAGGGGAATGCCTACCAGCAATAAACGTGATACTCTATAACTGCAGCTGACACTTGTGTGCTATATACCACGCTCTGAAACACTGCTTTCCATGTATTGTTTCATGTTTAATTATCTACTTATTTATTAATAACTAACAGCCATGAACCCATGACCCAATAACTTCCAGCTCCTCCACCCCTTCCTCCCCGCCATGGCGACCACACTCCTGAATCTTGGGCTTGTTATCCCATCAATAGAATCTTGGGCTTGTTAAATCTTTTAATAGAGTTTTTATTTCTGATCAATGGTCTATTTACTGATACCATTGTCTTATAATAAGGAAAAGATTTCAAAGTACAAAGTACACAGGCCAATATTGCTTTGAACTTAAAAATTATTTGCTTAGAAAGTATATATGTATAACTAAACGATGAATGATTATAATGTATGTGTATATGAGGGGTCTTTAAAAAGTTCATGGAAAGGGTCAGCCCGGTGGTGCACTGCTACAGTGCGCCACTTGGGAGCACGGCTGCGCTCCCACCGAGGGTTCGGATCCCACATACAGACCGGCCGCTCACTGGCTGAGCGAGGTGCAGGTGCAACACCGAGGGCTGCGATCCCGTTGCCGGTCCCGGTCCGGTACGGGTGCGACACTGAGGGTTGCAATCCGTTGCCGGACACGAAAAAAGACAAAAAGGAAAAAAGAAAATTCATGGAAAGATTTGTATTATCTTTTAATTCCATTTACTTTTTGAAGTACACTTAGCCTATGTTTATCATAGACACTTAGTCTTTCATTGTTAGTTAGACACTGTCCTCTTTACCTGTGAGATGGAAGGTGACCAGGTCACAGACTCTCAAATTATGGAACATTTAGATTTCTCAGGAAAGTTACATGAAAGAGGTAAGGAATCTCATAATTAGATAAGATGTTGTTTGGGTAGGGCCATCCCTGGGCAGCACTCAAAATTGTCTACACAGTTGAGGAGTGACAAAATTTGGGAAAGTGGGTATAGATTCTGGCCAAAGGCATTCTGTCTTACATAATTTATTGACCCCCCCTCTTTTTTTTAATTTTAATTTTTAAAAATTAATTAATTAATTATTATTTTACATTCTAAGATCTTGTTGTGGAGCAATTGTGGTGGAGGGGGAGAGAGGAAGGGGGACGGGGATAGGGTGGAAGGACGAGGAAGGGGGGAGGAGCATGGTTGAGGCCCATGGCACCCCCCTCATTCCAGCAGAGGAGCCCAGGGGACTTCCAGTGGTAACTTGGTCGTGGCTGGGCTGGATGTGGACATGAGGGAGATGTGGCTGAGGCCCTCGGTCCCCCCACCCCCACCTCAGCTTGGGAGCCTGGGGCCCTTCTGGCAGGGGCCTGGTGGTCATTGCTGGGCTGGATGTGTGACTGAGGACTTCAGCCTTCTCCCCACTCCAGCTTGGGAGCCCGGGGCTTCTTGTCCTTCTGGGTTTTATAGGTGTTCTTTGGTGATGTTGAAACAGAGCTCCCTACACCCTCATAATGTATGCTGTATGCTTCTGTAGAACTGCTTGCTTAACCTAAGTAACTCCATTTTGCCCCCTGCCTGACCTGCAGACTACCCTCCCTTCTGCATGAGAAACCATTGACTTTCTCATAGAAACAAAAAACAATTGCATAGAAACAGGAGCCATACAC
>NW_007729481.1:44636-46477 GCF_000696425.1 Galeopterus variegatus
CTGGGGAAGGCTTTCTGTGCAGCTCAGGTTTTAATTGTTAACCTTGTAAGCACTTCCAGGTCTTGTGAGGTCTGGTACACTTAGGTTGTCTGGAAACTCTAGTCTGGGCCTGAATTTTTTCAGCAAACTGCACCCCCTGCCATTCTATATTACTGATCAGTCTCCACTGAATGATCCTGTGCTAATTGGAGGCAGATCAGCTGTCTGTGCTGTGCCTCAATATTTTCCCGATGGGCCTGTCTCCCCCACTGCCTGAACTCTAAATACTTCCCATGGGACAGGCAATGTGCTGACCCCTGACCACAACTCATCAGCCTCTGACCAGCTCCTTTTTTCAGCCGTCTGTGTTCCCTTGTTCCTATGTGGGATAACAGGAATGCTGTTAGTGGTTTAGCTGGTCTGGGTGGTTACCAAGGTCCTCTTCTCCCCTGCAGCCTCCAAGCTACTTCATGTGAAGGGCACAGCGTGGCTGTTGTCAGCTCTCACTCTGTGTGCTCACCAGGGTGAGCCTTTAAGTTGACCCTCTTCTTTAAGAGAATTTTGCAAACCCTGCAGAGGTGAACGGGGCTCCAACCATGTCCCCACCTGCAGAATTTGCTGCTCACTCTAGGTCTTGGTATCTACTGCCCCTTTCTTCATGAGAGCCGGTGTTGTCATTGATAATCACAGTATTTTACAAACTCTAAAACAAGTGAAACTGAAAAGAGAATTCATATGTGCATAAAATGAGGTTTTTTAAAGGGTCCCCATGGCTATGCTGTTAGATTATAGAAAGCTGAGGCTTGTCAGAAATGGTATTGAATAAATTTTTGTATTGGGTGAGGAAAGATTATTCTGGCTGATCTCTAAAGTCCCTTTTCATTGTAAGATTCTATGATTCTAGGTGTTCTGTATATTTTATGGAACAGTCCAGAATATCTGAGTGTTTTACTTATTACTTATTTAAAAAAGTAATTTTATTGTGTATATTTGAGATTTTCAATATGGTATTATTGGATATATATAGACAGTAAAATGGTTACTATAGTGAAGCATATTAACATATCTACCATCTCACAGTTACTTATTTTGTGCAATAGAGCAGCTAAAATCTACTTATTTAACAAAATCCTTAATACAATTTTATTAACTTAGTTCTCATGTTGAATATTAGATCTCTACATTTGTCCATCCTACATATCTGCAATTTTGTATTCTCTGACCTACATCTTTTCCATTTCCTCCCCTCCTCCCCACCTGTGGTAAACAAGTTTCTCTCTCTCTCTCTCTCTGTATTTGAGCTCCTTTTAAAAAATACTCCACATATAAGTGAGATCGTGTGATATTTTTCTTTCCCTGTCTGGCTTATTTCATTTAGCATATTGTCCTCCACGTCCATCCATGTCGTGGCAAATGGCAGGATCTCCTTTTTAAGGCTGAATAAGGTCCCATTGTGTGTGTGTGCATCACATTTTCTGTATCCATTTGTCTTTCGGTGGACATTTAGATTGTTTTCATATCTTGGCTACTGTGAATAATGCTGCAATGAATATGGGAATACAGTTGTTTTTCTTAGTTGGCAGACCTCGGAAAGGTGTTACCTTTGGGTATGTACCTGGAAAGGGGATTGCTGGGTCATACAGTGGTTCTATTTTTAATTTTTGAAGGAACCTCTATTTTATGTTTTCCATAATAGCTATACCAATCTACATTCCTCCCAACAATGTACTAGGGTTCCCTTTTCTCCACTCCTTTGCCAACATTTATCACCTCTTGTCTTTTTGATCAGAGCCATCCTTATGGGTGTGGGGTGATTCCTCTTAGTGCTTTTAATTTGCATTTCACTGATGACTAGTGATGTC
>NW_007729481.1:47964-56242 GCF_000696425.1 Galeopterus variegatus
TTTTTTTATATCTTACTGCATTTCTTTAAGGTTACTATTTTGAATTCCTTTTCAGGTAATTCATAAATTTTCATTTCTTTGGGGTTACTGGAGAATCATTGTGTTCCTTTGGTGGTGTCATGTTTCCTTGCTTTTTCATGTTGATCGTGTCCCTGCACTGATATGTGCACATCTAGTGGAACAGTTACTTCTTCTAATTCTATATAGTGGCTTTTGTAGGGAAAGACTTTTACTTGCAGAGGAGTCCTAGGGTGTTGTTTGGGTAGGGTGCATTGACTTTGGTTCTGGGTGAAGACAGTAGTGTAGTCTCCATGCAGTCTCTTCAGCTGTAATCAATATCAGTGATGACTGTGGGTGCCTCAGTGGTCTAGGCTGCAGGAGTTTGTGGCAATGGTGGTGACAAAGTAGATTGTTAGGGTTCTTGTGGCAAGGGCTTTAGGGATCCTCCTGTTTGTGTTTTCTCCACAATGTGGAGACTTAGCTGATGAGATCCCACTTGCTGTTGAGTCTGACATGGGCCATAGGAAGCCATGGAAGCCCTGTTTCAGGGCACAAGTGCTCAGAACAGGTGTGGAGTTGGGGTCCTGGGCTCACTGTCTCATTGAATTTCTGTGGCACCTGTGATGTGAGAGCAAGTTTGCTCTCTTAGGCATGGGATGCAGCTGTCCTACCAAGTTGCAGACTGTGACTATGAGGTACTCCCCAGTAGCTTGGGCCCAGGGTATATGGATGTGGCTGTGATTCTGATCTTGGGGGTAAGTGCACAGCACTGGCGTGGCTCTGGGAGGGAAAGGTGTTCCAGAGGCTCAAGTCCTGGAAAGTAGAACACAGCTGCAATTCAGATGCCCAAGCCAACAGGGCACAGTCGTAACTCAGGCAACAGGAGAGAGGATACTACATAGTGGTGACTCTGGGCTCTGGAGTGGTGGGACAGTAGAGGCCCAGGCTCTGTGAGGACAGATATAGTGCCAGAAAGGATCAAAGAATGGTGGGGCACAGCTGTGGCTTGGTCTCTGGGGGGCAGGGAGACACAATGTTGGCTTCACTCCCCAGGCAGGTAGCACACCTCAGCAGTGCCAACTTCAGAGAACTGGTCCAGATCTGGGTGGCAGGGGCACTGTAGCTCTTCAGCCCAGAGTGCATGGTAATACAGATCAGCCAAGGTTACGTTTCCCTGTGGGGCCAGGACTCACATGGGCTTGAGCAGCAGTGTTGTATCTGCTCAAAAGTCCAATTCTCTGGGGCAGAGGTACCAAGTTGGTTCAACACTGAAGGGATGTGGCTGCTCCACCAGCTCAGGCATGGCTTCTCTGCTGGGCCAGAGTGTCTGGTCTCTGAGTGGAGGGGTACCATGGTGGTGGCTGCTCTACAGGGCTAAAACTCCAATTAACTGGGGCTGAGGCACTAGGCTAGTTCACCTGCCAAGGAGATATGGTTGACCCACCAGCTAGGGTATGGCTTCATCACTGGGCTGGACCACTGTTACACTTCTCACTGCATCATGGAGATGAAAAAAGATTACTCAAAGCAACATGAATGCAATGAGAAGCCCGAAGGGACTGCATCTCAGCAACTCCTCTATTAGAAGGAGAGACTGGGTATAGCCCTGATTCAAGGTTAGCTTCTGTTTTTATTGTAAAGACAAGGAAGTTTCACAAGAAAAATCGGTTGATTCAATCATTTCAAAAGGACACAAAGACATTGGCAATGTGACAAAAGTTATCTATGGCCAAGTATAGCTTCAACAATGGAAACTAGTAACATCATTTAAATTAACAACGTGACATTTCGAAGTACAATTTGTGAAAAGCTAAATTGATCAAACTGTGATCATTATCCAATCTAAAATATAACCTCTTCTTAAATGATTTAAGCAAGACTTGCATTCTTATGAATAAATCTAAGTATAATTGTCTCTAAAGTTTCCATCAACAAACAGCTTGCCCATAGCAAACATTTTTTCATATTTTTCCCTACAGCAATTCTTTCAATATCATTTAACAACAATCAGTATGTTAAATAATCAAAGTATATAATCCCATCCCTAAACAGTGATTAGAACTGATTAGATGGGCTGTTTCCCCCTAGCTGTGGGCTATTGCCCCCTAACCAAGGACTTTTGTCCCATACATGCATTACCTAAAAACCCTATTCTAAAAATCAAACAAGAATCAAGATTTTTAACCCTCTACAGACCACTCATTCTTTGGGTGTCAAGGCACTGCATGAGCTTGGGTGCTGGGGTCATGGCTGTTTTGCTGGACCTAAACTCTGAGTGGCTGGGGTGGAGTAGAGCAGCAACTGGGATGGAGGGGACAGAGTGCCTCCTAGGTAGCTTGTTCCCAGGGAGTAGGGAGCTGCAGCAGTTTAGCTGGGAAATGGTCCACTGTGCAATGATGGCAGAGCCTCAGGAATGGAGACATGCAGTGGCTACTAGCTCCCTGAGCAGGACACATTCTAGCAGTGGATCTAGTTTCAAAATGGTACAGCATGGTAGCAGCTTGGGCCACGGGGGTTGGGAGGACAACGTGGGGACAATGTGGGAGTAATGCATCTGTGTCAACTCTGGGCAGCTTCCTAAAGTGAACTCAGAGTCTTTGAGGACTGTGGGATTCTCCAGTGGCAAAGACTGCAGGTGTCTGCGGTGGTAATGGGGGCTGCTGGGGGCTTCCTGCTGACCTTTTCTCAGAAGAGAGTTCCTCCTGAGTTTCTGTGCTTCACAAGATTTTCACCACTCTCTTGTACTTCAGTACTCTCTTGTCACTCTGGTCATAATGCAGCATTTGTTCATTGTTTTGGTCCTTTTCTGTAGGGGAGACAGGCATTAGGCACCTCTAGTCAGCCACCTTGCTCATGCTTTCTATCCACAAGTGTTTTAAACATGTGTGTTTCATATGTTGGAAAGGCCAAGTTAACATCCTGTCCTAATAACACAAGGATGTTGCATCATCCCTGTCTTTGCGGAGACAGTGTCCTGGAGAAAATAAGTAAAAGAGGTTGCCAGGGGTTAGACAGGAAATAGCTAGCGCCTGCTCTGAGGAGGTGGTCTGGTTGCCCTCTCACCTGTAACATCTGCAATTAAGGATTATTCAGAACTTAGTTCCACAGTATATTAGGCACAGTGGCAGATTCAGGAAAATAACTGTGGTCTCTGCCTTCGAGGAGATGACAATTTGATTGGAGAGATAGAATAAATATACAAAAATTAATTAAATAACAATTAAGTTCTTGCCTGGGTCCAAAAAGTGTTTATTTAAGAGGGGACTTAAACTAAACCTTGAAGACAGGACCAGGTAAGGATGAGCGAGGAGGAGAAGACATTCCTGAGGGGTTCTGGGGAAGTAGTGAGGAAGAAGTAAGCCAGGTGAGTGACAGTACATGACATGTTTGGGGGTAGGATGGCGAGAGACTGGTCTGGCTGAAGCCAAGTGGAGAAATAAGAAATAGTGGGGTCTGCCTGAGCAGGCAAGATGGAGTTGCATGGCCTTGAAAGTCAGAGAGAAGGCTCTGAAAGCCTAGTGGGGGTGCTTGCCAGTGGTGGTCTCAGAAACCAATATGGATCTCTCAGGCACCTTGTGTGTGATTCCTGTAGGCCAGTTCTAATACAGAGCACTGTCTGTGTGGGTCGCCAGCATGCAGACAGGCCTGGGGCTTGCTGACATGTGCTTCAGAATACTCTCTGGAGGCTGCTGTTTGTGGCCCGGGAAGCCAAGGGCTCTCTCCCAGGCACTGCAGTGTCTGGGATGTCATCGTGTGGGCTTTTGTCCAGATGTGGGTGTTAAAAAGATTACTCAAAGCAACATGAATGCAATGAGAAGCCCGAAGGGACTGCACCTCAGCAATTCTTCTGCTCGAAAGAGAAAACTGGGTGCAGCCCGGATTCAAAGTTAGCATCTGATTTTATTGTAAAGACAAAGAAGTTTTACAAGAAAAATCAGTTGATTCAATCATTTCAAGAGGACACAAAGACATGAGCAATGTGATAAAAGTTATCGATGGCTAAGTATAGCTTAAACAATGGAAACTAGTAACATCACTTAAATTAACAATATGATATTCCATAGTACAATTTGTGAAAAGCTAAGTTAATAAAACTGTGATTATTATCTAATCTAAAATATAACCTCTCCTGAAATGATTTAAGCAAGCATTACATTCTTATGATTAAACCTAAGTATGATTGTCTCTAAAGTTTCCACCAACAAACATCTTGCCCTTAGCAATCATTTTTTCACCTATTGTTTTTCCACTCTCTTTTGCATTTTCTCTCGGCTGACCTGTTATTCCTGCTCTTGCATCAATTACTTCACATCTGTTCAGAGAATCTGGATTTAGGCATCTTTGATCCCCATTCTTCATTGTAGCGAAGATTTCAGTTTTCTTACAGGAAGAACTTGGGGAAAATTATTTGAGATTTTCTAAGGATTGTGAGTGGATTGTCCCTTGGCTAGTGTTGGTGAAGGAACAGTGTCCATTCCTCATTACTGGGGTTTTATAGATGCAGACAAGCAGCTTTTCCCCTGGAAAGATCTCCCTAATCTCAGATGTGGTCAGATTCCCCACCACAAGTCCTCAGGAGCCACTTTCTTCTCCTCATTGAGCTGATGTTCATGGCAATGTTATGTTTATCTGTGATCTTGTGGTTAAGATCTCCCTTGTACTGCTAGACAAGGAAGGCCTGTGAGGGTGCCCGAGCACAGTGCTGCACATAGTGCCTGCACACAGTAGGGCTCAGTAAATATGCGTACATAAGCAAGTGAAGGTGTCAGTGAATGAAAGCTCTGAGCCTGACTTGGCAGGTGGGGCAGTCGAAGAGCTGCCCAGCTCCAGAGGCCACAGACCCAGTGATCTTCCCCCTTAACAGAGTTTTATCACATAGGCAGATACCCCAAGTGCATATCATTTCATTTAGTTGTTTTCTATATGTCACAAGGGTACCATGCTGTCGTGTAAACTCCTGGGCTTAGTTTCCTCACTCAGAGTTGTGTGGCTAGGGTTTATCTGTGTTGCCATGGGAATTAATCAGGTGTCATTTACACTACGCAGCGGGCTAGGTGAGATGCAGCCCCCATGTTAGAGGTAAAGACGGTGAGGCTTGGCATGAGGATGGCACTTGTCCACAGGCACACAGCTGGTANTATGGATCTCTCAGGCACCTTGTGTGTGATTCCTGTAGGCCAGTTCTAATACAGAGCACTGTCTGTGTGGGTCGCCAGCATGCAGACAGGCCTGGGGCTTGCTGACATGTGCTTCAGAATACTCTCTGGAGGCTGATGTTTGTGGCCCGGGAAGCCAAGGGCTCTCTCCCAGGCACTGCAGTGTCTGGGATGTCATCGTGTGGGCTTTTGTCCAGATGTGGGTGTTAGTAAGGTCGTGGTCTTCAGCGTGGTGAAATTCAATTGGTTGGGGGTAGAAGAACAAAGAAAAACTATAACCTGTAACAATTCTTAACATTTGGATTTAAAAATCAACTTTCTAGCTTTAATTACAACTGCATAATAATGTTTGAACATTTCTAGTCAGATTCACAAGTTTATGTATTAAGATGCTGCCCTATTTTTGAATTAATTATTTCAGTGTAATTTTAAAAAATCATTTTGACACAAAACACTTCTTGGAGCCTCACGTAGTCTTCTTTTGAGGAGGATGTTGAGAATTTTTTGCTTTAAAACTTGATTGATTTTTTTTTATTGTTTTTCCACTCTCTTTTGCATTTTCTCTCGGCTGACCTGTTATTCCTGCTCTTGCATCAATTACTTCACATCTGTTCAGAGAATCTGGATTTAGGCATCTTTGATCCCCATTCTTCATTGTAGCGAAGATTTCAGTTTTCTTACAGGAAGAACTTGGGGAAAATTATTTGAGATTTTCTAAGGATTGTGAGTGGATTGTCCCTTGGCTAGTGTTGGTGAAGGAACAGTGTCCATTCCTCATTACTGGGGTTTTATAGATGCAGACAAGCAGCTTTTCCCCTGGAAAGATCTCCCTAATCTCAGATGTGGTCAGATTCCCCACCACAAGTCCTCAGGAGCCACTTTCTTCTCCTCATTGAGCTGATGTTCATGGCAATGTTATGTTTATCTGTGATCTTGTGGTTAAGATCTCCCTTGTACTGCTAGACAAGGAAGGCCTGTGAGGGTGCCCGAGCACAGTGCTGCACATAGTGCCTGCACACAGTAGGGCTCAGTAAATATGCGTACATAAGCAAGTGAAGGTGTCAGTGAATGAAAGCTCTGAGCCTGACTTGGCAGGTGGGGCAGTCGAAGAGCTGCCCAGCTCCAGAGGCCACAGACCCAGTGATCTTCCCCCTTAACAGAGTTTTATCACATAGGCAGATACCCCAAGTGCATATCATTTCATTTAGTTGTTTTCTATATGTCACAAGGGTACCATGCTGTCGTGTAAACTCCTGGGCTTAGTTTCCTCACTCAGAGTTGTGTGGCTAGGGTTTATCTGTGTTGCCATGGGAATTAATCGGATGTCATTTACAACTAGGCAGTGGGCTAGGTGAGGTGCAGCCCCCTTGTTGGAGGTAAAGACGGTGAGGCTTGGCATGAGGATGGCACTTGTCCACAGGCACACAGCTGGTAAGAGGGGGCGCTGGGATCCAACAGGAGGTCTCTTTGTCGTCAAAGCCCTCCTGGACTAAAGTCATTTAATAATTTGGGAATCACTATATCCTCTGAGAATTTGATTAAAGCTTTGGGCCTCTCCTCTCCAAATATGAAATTTTGAAGGTTCACAGACCCCCTAAAGTTCTTCCATGGATCCCCCAAGGATCCTCTAAGTGTCCATGATCTTTCATTATGATTACATCTTTCATTGGGGTTGGGGGAGAGTGGGTGGGTCAAGATGGGAAGGGCTGGGGAGGGTTACACCAGGCCTTCTCCATTCCCCAATAAGCTCCCCAAACCTTTTGGAGTCAGAGATGTGAGCTCGTGTCCCAGATCCAACTCCTAGTCTTTGAGTCTCAGTTTTCCCTTCTGTAAAATGAGATGTGACAATAAGAATGGGCGCCTCCTAAGGTTGTTGCGAAGATTAAATAGGATATTGCATAGAGCTGGTGTATAATAAGTGCTCATTAAATGACAGCTACCTTAATCTACTCATTCATTTGTTCACTGATTCAGTAATAATTTACTGGGTACCTTGTATGTGCCAGGGAATATTCTAGGTATTGATAATGTGGCATCTCAGACCAGGCGTACAAGGTCACTATGCTCATGGACATTTCATTGGGAGAGACAAACAAAAATAAACAAATAAAAAAATGTTAGGTAGACAAGAGCTATGATTAAAATGAAGCAGAGTGATATTTTAGAAAGTGATGGGAACTACTTTGAATTGAGTCAGGGAAAGACTCTGTCCTGCTTTGTTTCTGAGCAGAGACCCTGAAAGATGTAGACAGCACCAGAGAGAGGCAGGTTTGCAAGATCCTTGAGTAGGAATAAACTCAGGGAACAACGTGGAGGCTGGATCAGATTGAGCCAAGGGGCAAATGGGAGGAAAAGTCAGAGAGGTAACGGGACCACATCACGCAGGGCCCTATGGACCACAGTGGAGACTTCGGATCTTATTCTCAGCATAGTGGGAGCATTGGAAGGCTTGGAGAGGGTTAGGGATAATAAGTAGCTTATATTTTAATAGGATTATTCTGTCTTGGGGCCAGTGAAATGATTGTAGGGGGTATAAGAATGGAAGCCGTGAGGGAAGCTTTGTAGAGACCAGTGAGAGGCATTTTAAAATAAGTGCAACCATTTTTATGATTTTGGTGTCAAGTTTTTATTGAAGTCGACCATCACTCCGAAAAGTACACAGCTCAGTGATTATTCACAAACTGGACACACTCATATGTTTGACATGCAGATCAAGTAACAACATGGCTGATTTCCTAAAACCCCCTCTCATCCCTTCCAGTCACTACCTCCCCCATCTTAACACCATAGGCTGGTTTATCTGTTTGAACTTCATATAAATAGAATTATAATATATAGATTCTTTTGTGTCTAGCTGCTTTTGCTCAACATTATGACTGTGAGTTTCCTCTATATTTTGAGGTGTAGCTGTATTTTGTTCTTTTCATTGCTGTATAGTATTCCATTGTATGAATCCCTCACTGTTTATTTATTCTATATCCATGTTGATAAGCATTTTATTAATAAGGCTTTTATGGGGCCGGCCCGGTGGCGCACTCGGTAGAGTATGGCGCTTGGGAGCGTGGTGGCGCTCCCGCCGAGGGTTCGGATCCCATATAGAGACCGGTCCGCTCACTGGTTGA
>NW_007729481.1:56542-81623 GCF_000696425.1 Galeopterus variegatus
GGTGTAGCTGTATTTTGTTCTTTTCATTGCTGTATAGTATTCCATTGTATGAATCCCTCACTGTTTATTTATTCTATATCCATGTTGATAAGCATTTTATTAATAAGGCTTTTATGGGGCCGGCCCGGTGGCGCACTCGGTAGAGTATGGCGCTTGGGAGCGTGGTGGCGCTCCCGCCGAGGGTTCGGATCCCATATAGAGACCGGTCCGCTCACTGGTTGAGCACGGTGCAGGCGCGACACCGAGGGTTGAGATCCCATTACCGGTCACGAAAAAAGACAAAAAGGAAAAAAAAAATAATAAGGCTTCTATGAATATCCTTGTTAATTTTGTTTGGTGAGTACACATACACCTTTTCATTGGCTTGTATCTGGGAGTGAAGTTGCTGGGTTACTGAGAACACCTGTGTTCAGCTTCACTCAACACTGCCCCACAGTTTCTCAAGTGGCTGCACTGATAGTATGATTTTATCAGATTTCATGATCACTGCCCAAGGGCCATTAATTTCTCTTCTTGTCTACCAAGTGGGTGGTTCAGGGCAGTTCTCTTGGGAAATTGTTAGGAGGCAAAAAGATTGAAATTGGACTACAACAAGGATAATTCTTTGGTTCAGATGTGAGGGAGATCTGGGCAGACTCAAGGGTATGGACAGGGGTGATATTGGAAATATTTAACCATTCGTACTGCTTAGGGCATCAACCACCAGGGCAGGCCTTGGCTGGGCCATGGGTTAATCCTTTAGTTTCTGGGTCCTGGGAAGGGGGAAGGGCATCCTGCAAGGAGGGTCTTAGGGAAGGTGGCTAATTAACAATCTGGGATGTAAGTACCTTAATAGTTTAACAACTGAGATATATACTGACTAATAGCAGCCCTGGGTGTGGGTGTGCTTGGCAGCTCCGAAAGAAATATGGGGATGTCTTCACGGTGTACCTGGGACGGAGGCCTGTGGTCATTCTGTGTGGGATGGACGCCATACGGGAAGCCCTGGTCGACCAAGGCGAGGCCTTCTCTGGCCGGGGGATAGTCGCCATGATTGATCCAATCTTCCAGGGATATGGTAAGAGCCTCAAAGGCACTGGGAAGGGGTGGGGGAAAGATGGGAATTAGGGAGGATGAGGTTGGAAGGGAAGAGGAGGGGTGGAGAGGGACTTAGAGCTCCTCCTGACTTCCTCTGCAACCCATGCCTCCCCTGAACCCCCAGGTGTGATCTTTGCCAATGGGGATCGCTGGAAGACCCTTCGACGATTCTCTCTGGTCACCATGAGAGACTTTGGGATGGGAAAGCGGAGCGTGGAGGAGCGGATTCAGGAGGAGGCTCAGTGTCTGGTGAAGGAGCTGAAGAAATCTCAAGGTGAGTCCCAGATAGGAAAGAGAGATGGTGAAACGGAGAGAGATGCACAGCAGAAGAAAGACAGCGAAGTATATGTGGGCAGAGAGAGACAGAGACAGAGAGACAGAAAAACTACAGCTGTGTAACCTTGGTCAGATTACTCAAGCTCTGTCTGCCCACCTACCAAATGGGGATAACAGAATTGCATCTTCCTCACAATGTTGTGGTGAGAATTAAATAAAATAATATATGAAGTGCTTATAATATGGCCTGGCACATAATATGTGCTAGGAGTACTAGCTGTTATTGTCATTACTGAGCGATGGTGGCAGTCACACAGAGACAAGATGGAAGGCAAATGTTCCCAAGTTCCTGAGCTGTGTCCCATGACCTGCTGCCTCCTCCTCCTAGGAGCCCTCCTGGACCCCACCTTCCTCTTGCAGTGCATCACTGCCAACATCATCTGCTCTATTGTCTTTGGAGAACGCTTTGACTACAAAGATGAAGAGTTCCTGCGGCTGTTGGACATGTTCTACCAGACTTTCTCGCTCGTCAGCTCTTTCTTCGGCCAGGTTGGGGAGAGGGAGGGCGGGCAGGAGGTGAACATTCAGGACGGGAGAAAAGGATGACCTGCTCTGGGGCCCATAAATGCAGCTTAGGGCTGGATGAAGGGTAGAGACAACACTCAGAGGCAGGGATACTGAGACCTGGAGGGAGGGAGAGACCGAGAGAAAGAAAGGGGGCGATGGGGATGCAGAAACAGAGAGTCGGAGACAGACTAAGAAAATGAGGGCTTGGGAGAGAGAGAAGAAGACAAGAGAAACAAGACAAAGAAGGCAGAGATGAGATCCTGAGAGACAGAGCTGATAAAGAGAGGGAGAGAGAGAGAGAGTTTGCAAAAGAGAGGCTGAGTGCACGAATCAGACTCTCAGGCTCTGCTCTTCCGGCCCTGCTGCCTGTGTGTCTTTGTCTTTCTGTCTTTCTAAGTCCCTCACCTGGAGAAATTCAAGGATACATGACAATGAGGGGACACATTTCTTCATTTTTTTTTCCCCATTTCTTCTCCCTCTTTCTGCTTTTTGAAAAATGTTCCCCAGATTATAAAGTAATATGCTGCTCTTTTAAAACAAAATAATGAAGTGTCTTTTTTTTAAACCTAGCAATATGCCTATTTCATATTTAGTTTAAAATAAACTGCAGAATAGCATAGCTATAGTTCTTAACCAAGGGCGAATGTCAGATTCACATGTGGGGTTGTCACAAATATGGATTCCCAGGGTCTCTTATTGGAGGATCTGATCCTGAAAGTCTGAGATGGGACCCGAGGTGAGCACCTGTGAGGAGTCCAACAGGCGGTTCCAGTGTTCTCCTCCCACTGAGAGCCGTGGAGAAAGAAAAGTCTGGAAGGAGACCTCCCCAAGCAGTTAACAGTGGTTATCTCTGGAAGGAGGGATGAAGAAGGAATTTTACATCTCATTAGATACATTTTTGCATTTTTTGGAATTAGTTTAAACAAGCTAGGTATCTCATTTATCACCAGACAAAGCAGTTGAAATATGCTCCACAATAAATAGTCCTAAGCAGGTGAGAGGCTCGTCTTTTGTAAGCATCATTTTATCAATGCTGGACACAGCAAGGCAGAGAGAAGCGTGGTGAAGAACAGGTAGACAGGCTGAGGGCGACACCCAGAGGCACAGAGAGACAGTAAAAAAGTGAGACACACGGAGATAAAGAGAAGTGGAAGGGAGAGATACAGGGAGATGGGGCGGAGACCAAAGAAAAGAGACAATGAGGGAGTAAGATGCACATAAATAGGAGAATAACAGATCAAAGGAGACAGAGTCAGTGGGAGAGGGGCTCAGATGGACACACGGAGAGACCAGAGACGGAGAGACAGAGGTGGAAAGTCACAGATTCCCCTCGGAGTGCTGGCGCCCAGAAGGGCTGCTCCTCTCAGTGAGTGACCTGCTAGCTCAGGCCCAGGCATAGCTCACCGCCCCTTCTTCCTTGCAGGTGTTTGAACTCTTTTCTGACTTCTTGAAGTACTTTCCTGGCACACACAGGCAAGTCTACAAAAACCTGCAGGAAATCAATGCCTTTATTGGCCGCAGTGTGGAGAAGCACCGGAAGACCCTGGACCCCAGTGCCCCCCGGGACTACATCGACACCTACCTGCTCCGCATGGACAAAGTGGGTTCAGGGAGAGGGGAAGGGGAGGGGAGGGGAGGGGGAGACGGGGAGGGGAGAGAGAGGTGGGGGAGGGGAGAGAGAGGTGGGGGAGGGGAGAGTAGGAAGCAGGAGGAGAGGAGATGTGGGAGGGAAAGGAAGATGAAGTGAAAGGAAGGAGAAAGTGGGAGCAGAAAATGAGATGAAGAGAGAGAGAGAAGGGAGAGAAGGGGGCTGGCTGAGGAAGAAACACATGGCAATGGACAAAAATACAGCCACAGGAGAAAAGACCCCCAGAGGCAGAAAGAGACTGGGAGACAAGAAGAGAAAACACACCAAAGAGATGGAGGAAGAGACAGAAGCAGAGCCAGAGTAAAGAGAGGCTGAGAGTGGTACAGACAGAGACACGTGGTTGGACATGCAGAGTATAGAGAAGCAGGACAGGCCAGATAGCGCAGGAACAGAGGGCGGGCTCTCAGGGAGACAGGCACGTGCGTGCAGCGAGGCTGCCATTCCCCTGACCCTCCCCTGCCCTCCCCTCCTCCGACACAGGAGACCTCCAACCCGAACACCGAGTTCCACCATCAGAACCTCATCACCACGGCGCTCTCGCTCTTCTTTGCTGGCACCGAGACCACCAGCACCACTCTCCGCTATGGCTTCCTGCTCATGCTGAAATACCCCCATGTCACAGGTGGGCCAGGTGACCCGTTCTGAGCTGCAGAAGTGGAGATGGGGGTCCTACGTGGATGAGAGAGGCAACTCTGGCCTCTTATTCCAGCAGCACTTTGGACCAGTTCCGTTGGTGGATGGATGAATGAAGAATTTGTCATCTGTTCTCCCACTGTTTTCCCCCATCACTTCATTGACCTTTTCACGCAGTCATTCATTCAACTGTCCATCCTTTTATCCATTCAACTGTCCATCCTTTTATTCATTCATTCACTTGTATGTATACTCACTGGTTTTTCATCTATGATTCATCCAAAGACTTTCACTTATTTATTTGGATTAACAGATTCATGAGTTAATTATTTGAAACAGTAATATGCTGAACAAATTATTTGTCCTTAATTCACTGGCACATTCGTTCATGCATACATGGACCCTTCTATTAACTAGCTTTTATTCCTAATCCTTCCATCAATCAGTCTTTCAATTCATCTTTCATTCATTCGTCCATTTAATAATTCACTCATTTAGTTATCTCTGGTTTATTTATCATTCAATCTGTCCATCTATTTATTCCTTTATTAAGTCATTCCTTCACTAATTTATTCATTCACTTATTCCTCCATAAATCTAGCCATCCTTCCATTCATGTGATTGTTGATTAGTCAGGTTTATTGATTCATTTGTCTAGGACCATTTATTAATTAGTGGATCCATCTCTTGTTTGATAAGTTAGTACACATCCATTCTTTGGTTCATTCATTCATTCATTCATTCATTCATTCATCTTTCCATTCATGAATTGATCTATCCATTGATGGGCTGATTGATGTATTTATTTATTTATTCAGTTGTTCATGGATTAAGGTATTGATTTATTCCACTGTTATATTCCTGAGGACCTAGCACAGTATCTCACCTATAATACACAAACAATAAATGTTAGTTCATTTCCTACTTATCTTAGAGTGGGAATTTTGACGAGTTCATAGTCTGAAGTTCTTAATCTGAAATTCCATGCAAAACTGTGGGGTGTGTGCATGTGTGTGTACCTGTGCATGTAGGAGGGAGAGGATCTATAACATCGTTAGATTTCAAAGGTCGAGAGTTCTTATTGCTTCCTCCCTCCTTCCTTCACCCCAAGCTGATTTGCTCTGAAGGACATTAATGATCTAATCCTTTATTATATGTTTTTCCTGGGTCATTGGCTCATAGAAAGCACTATCCTTGCTGAAATGCCTCTTTAAAATGGGGTTAACTGGTCCTTCTTTTCTGTGCAGAGAGAGTCCAAAAGGAGATTGAACAGGTGATTGGCTCACATCGCCCTCCCGCCCTTGACGACCGTGCCAAAATGCCATACACCGATGCAGTCATCCATGAGATTCAGAGATTTGGGGACCTCCTCCCCATTGGTGTGCCCCACATGGTCACCAAAGACACTCATTTCCGAGGGTACATCATCCCTAAGGTGAGTCCACTTGGGCTCCCACATCTCTCCGGTGTGGGCATCCTGTGTTCTCTTAGCCCCCAAACTCAACCTCTTGTTGGTTTTATCACTAGGGTCCCCTAGTTTTTGTGTGAGTGTGTGTGTTTTTTTTGGTGTGTGTGGGGGGGTGGCCAGGGAATGACAATATCTTTTGATCTTGTGACCCCCCTCTCAGAACACTGAAGTATTTCCCATCTTGAGCTCTGTTCTCCACGACCCACATTATGGGGGTGGCCAGGGAATGACAATATCTTTTGATCTTGTGACCCCCCCTCTCAGAACACTGAAGTATTTCCCATCTTGAGCTCTGTTCTCCACGACCCACATTACTTTGAAGAGCCAGACACCTTCAACCCTGACCACTTTCTGGATGCCAACGGGGCATTAAAGAAGACTGAAGCTTTTATCCCCTTCAGTATAGGTAAGCTGGACCCATGATCCCCTTCCCTGACCCAGAATGAAGGTCCCATCCCCTCCTAGGTACTTGCTTATTGAGCACCTAGTATGTTCCAGTTACTTTACCAGCATTATCCCATTCCATCTTCACTACAATCCCACAAGGGGGCTTGAGATGTGAGATTATGTCCTAAAGTCGAGCAGAACCTTGTGCAAGTATTTTAACCTATCTAAATCTCAGTGAAGTAATTTTCGTAAAAAAAAAAAAATCTATTGAGCACTACTCTGAGTCCAGCGCTCTATTGGGAGCTGAAGATAATGCATCAAATGAGTCACAAAGAGACAAATTTCCTGCCCCAGGAAACTTACAGTCCAGCAGAGGAGGTGGGCATTCATCATACAATCACAAAATAATGACTTAATTAAATGAATTAATGCCTGCAATGTGCTTAGAACTACCTGGCACAAAGTAAATGCTCACAGGTGAAATTATTATTATAATTAATCGCAATCATGAGCAGTGTTCTAAAGGGGGCTTTGGGAGCACAAAATAGGAAATGCTGACACATTTTGTGGGTTGGTGAGGAAAAGCTTACCCAAGGAACGGGCTTCTAAGCTGGGGCCTCATCGGCAAATAACAATTGGACACTGGAAGAGTGTTCCAGGCAGAGGAAACAGCAATGGCAAAGCCCGAAGGTGGCAAGAGCATGGCACATTAGAGAAACTATAAGAAGCCCAGTGATCCTGGGATGTAGATTCTAGGAGGGGTAAGGGTGAAGTGTTCAGCTGGGCAGGGAAGGCTTGGGGAGGAGTTTGCATTTGTCCTCCAGCACTGGGGAATTGAGGAAGAGCTTGACATGCTCTGACTTGTACCTATTTCCATTTTCCACTCTTTGGTTTGTTAAAAGAAACACTTTAAGCAAATTATATTTGGCAGAATTTATTTGAGCAAAGAAACAATTCTCCCCATAGGAGAGATGAACACTAAAAATCAGTCCTACATGTGCAGAGGTACACACGTGCACACACACACACATCTAACCAGGACTGGGTTCTTATACCCTGTGGGGCCACTGAACCCTTTGGAAATAGAGGCTACAAACTCTCTCCTAGAAAAATAAACATGGCACATCCACCCAAAGATTTTCACCCAGTTTCAGAGGGTTTGGAAATTCCCAAAAACTGAATTGTAGGTTAAAGTTCAATCCCATGCAAATCTATTGCAATGGACACAGGTTTCTGGGCTTAGGTGTCCCACCCGTGCCCACACTGATGACCTTCTGTGCCCACAGGGAAGCGCATTTGTCTTGGCGAAGGCATTGCCCGCAACGAATTGTTCCTCTTCTTCACCACCATCCTCCAGAACTTCTCTGTGGCCAGCCCTGTTGCTCCTGAGGACATTGACCTCACACCCCGGGAGAGTGGTATGGGCAGAGTGCCCCCAACATACCAAATCAGCTTCGTGCCCCGCTGAAGGGGCTGAGGGAAGAGGGTTAAAGGATTCCAGGGTCATTAAGAGTTCCCATCTCTGTAAAGGATGGCCCCTGAGTCCCTGCACATCTTCCTGCCAGTGACAGACCTGCTGCAAGCCAGTATCCTCCCACCATGGCATCAGTTGACTGAGGTCACATTGCTAGTGACTGGAGGAGCAAGATTCACACTCTGCCTCTAGAACCCAAACTCTTTATTACAGCTGCTTTTTTTCATACTTATATTTTTAAGCTAAAATAAAATTTCACATACCATAAAATTAACCATTTTAAAGTGTATGATTTAGTGGAATGTAGTTCATTCACGATGTTGTACAACCAGCACCATCTGGTCCCAAACATTTTCATCACCTCCCTAAAAATCCCTGTACCACTCCCCATTCCACTTCCCCCAACCCCCAGCAATCTGCTTTCTGTCTCTATGAGTTTAGCTGTTCTAAATATTTCACATAAATGGAATCATACGATAGGTGATCTTTTGTGTCTGGTTTCTTTCATTTTGCTCACTATTCTTGAGGTGCATCCACATTGCAAACCACAGTTGGAAGTTGCCACAGTCCTCCCTCGTCCTCCTCCTCAGCTGCCTCTCTGATTCTTTCCTCTATGAAAGGACCTCGTCAGCCTGTGTCCCCTGAGCTGTCTCATTCTACACTGGCAACTTGGAATCCCTTCAAATCCCCTGAGAACCAAATAAACATCCCAAGCCTTACCTCTCTGGGTCAGGAGGTGATTTGTGCCATTTTGTGTATGACATATTTATTGTCAGGTCCCTAGAGATCTTTCCAGAAGGACTTCTGGTAAGAACTCCTCTCTCACCTCAATGCCATCTCTCTGAAGGGCCAACCTGTTGTCTTGTTCATTACTGTATTCTCAGCACCTGGAGCAGAGTGTGGCATGACAGGTGTTCAAAATGTTTGCTCAGGAATGAATAAATAAATGAATAAATGGCTAAATCAGCCCCCTCACCACCCAAAATGAACCAGGCTTCCTCCATCAGTCCATGATGCCTTCTCCATATCTTACTCTCTTCTGATATCCAGAATAAATTCCCATCCCCAAAGGGCGCAGGATGCCCCCAATTCCACCTGCCAGCTACTCTTGATGCCTCATGCTGCAATGCCACCCTCTGACAAAACTGGCGAAGAGCAACCCTTGCACTGAAACCACACTAAACATTCCAACAGCTGGCACCACCACCTTTTCTTGAGGGAGGTGCTGTATGTTCAAGCACATTGCCCAGGAAGATACCTCCAGCCAGTTAGTGGCCAGTGGGAAGCTGGGTTTAGGACTCAACTCTGAGATGCTAAACTTTTGGCTTCTGCAGTACCTGCCATCTTGGGCTCCCTGGAGCCTCTGAAGAGTCACCAGGAACTCTGCCAAGGGAGATTCCTGGCAACCCTCCCCTACCAACCACAGAAATAAAACAACAAACAGCAGAGCAACCTGCCTTTTAAGAGGAAGAACAGACTGGAAGGCAAGTGGAGTGAGGACCGTGGTGCCTTCAGCCTTCCTGCTCCTCATTGCCCTCACTGTCCTCTTGCTACTCTGGATCTGGGGCTGCCCCACGTTCCAGGGCCACCTCCCTGCTGGCGCCTGGTCCCTGCCTTTCCTGGGGAACATTTTGCAAACAGACCACAAGGGCTCTCTAAAGTCCTTCCAGGCAGTGAGATGGGGAGGGGAGCAGGTGAAAGGCAAACAGGCCACAGGCAGCAAGGCAGTTGGGGGTCAGACTTTGGGTGGGACTCTGCAGAACAGCTTGGGAATCCTCTTCTTCCAGGCATGATCTGGCCCAATATGCCCACTAGAGAAGCTTCTGGAATTCCCATGAGTTGAAATGGAGGAGAGGTACCGGAGATGGTGTGTGAGGAGTCTGTGTAGTTCCTAAAATTCAAATCTGGGGAAGTTATTGGAAAAGCCGAGAGACAAGGACACTTGGGTCTAGGATGGGGGGGCAGGAGGGTCTTGAACCCATGAAGTTCAAGTCTCCATTCTTCCCTGATAAGGCTGCAGCCACTGGGGTTTAGGCAACACTGCAAGGTGTGGCCCAGCAGTGAGAATGGAAGACCCTTCTCTTGAGTGAGGTAGTGAGATCTGGACCCTGCTTCTGAAGCCGTGGGAGAAATATGGGGACGTCTTCACAGTCTACCTGGGGCCTGCCATCATCCTGTGTGGTTATGAGGTGATGCAGGAGGCCCTGGTGGGTCAGGCTGGGGCTTTCTCTGGCCAAGGGAAAATCACCATCATGGACTCCATCTTCTGGGGAGTCTACATTTATCAGTTTGCAATTTGTGTCTATAGTGTGGTATAACTTCTTCCAAACCTGTCTTTATTTTACCAACATACTTTGCAACTTGTTTTGTATTTTGTGTGTCTGTGTGGCTTTCCATTTATAATTCAACAGCTGGAGACACATCTTTAGATCCATGTCTATGGTTCTAACATTTTCCCCCCATGGTTGCATATGCTTCTGATTATGGATGTAGCTAGGGATGATATTCACAATATTTAGGCATCCAGTGCACCGACTCAGAGGGTTAGATTCTGGACCTAGGGCTGGAGTCAGGTCCTCGGAGGACTCTGCTGAGCCAGATGTGAACTTTTTTGTTGATAGGTCACAGAGAAGTTCAAAGGGACTTGGGAAAGAGGGGTCAGGGTGGTCAGCAGGGATGCCCAGAGGGCTCAGGAAACAACTGTTAACCAAACAGGGCAGAATTATTATATTTTTATCTTCCAACGTCAGAGCCATACACTGGGTAAAGCTCACTGTCAACCGTGGATGTACTATGACTGATTCAGCCACTCCCTGTTCATGGCCATTTGGGTCCTCCTGGGTTTGACATCCTCTTAGGGCACTACTGTGTGTGCCATCGTGAGCTCTGCCCGTGGCCCTCATCACTCTGAGAAGCCAGGCACATGGGAAAGCTGGCCACTCCCTGGAAGCAGAGGGCAACTGCAGGAAGTGGAGGGACTTTACTCCACTCCCCGTGGGTGAGCTGCGCCCTCCCACCCTGCGAGGACGCCTGCTCACCCCCTCTCCTGTGTGACTTTTTCCCTTTATCCACCTCAAACACTGGGTGAATGCTTTTGAAAAAGGTGAAGATTCTGAAGGAAAGAGAAAGCAAGACATGTACGGAGACGTGATAGTGTAAAGAGGAAAGAAAGAGAGGAGGAATGACAGGGAAGAAAGATGGAGACTAACTCAACGATGGAGACAAAGTGAAACACAAAGACGGAAACACATGCACACGCACATTCACACACACGCACGTGCCAGGAACAGGTAAACGGTCCATTACTGAGCACCTGCTATGTGCTAGGAATTGGGAAAGACATTTTCTCCCCCTCAAAGTAAAAATAACTTCAGAATTTTTCCTAATTTTTCTTCAAACAAGGAAATAATAAAGTTGAAATTGAAAATCCCCTGTTATTCACCACTAAAAGCAGACGTTACTATTACAGATGAGGTCCTTCCAATTTTTTTTATTGCAACCTAATTGATTGTACATATGTGTGGGGTACAGAGATGACTGTCAGTATTTGTGTATGATATGTGATAATCAAATCAAGATTATCAGCTAAACGTGCGCACACATACAAAGGTAGGTGATGGATAGATATATAGATATTAGGTAGGTAGGTGGAAGAAAGATAATACGGAAGAAAGAAAGGGAATGGAAGGAAAGGGAAAAACCAGAAAATATATTCATTTATTTTTTTGTTAGCCCGTTGCTTAAATCAGAGCTTAGTCCAGAGTGAGGCCTGTGGGGACCTTCTGAGCTCCTCCCTGCTCATCCTCCTCTATGGAAAGTCCTTTCTGTAGTCTATCCTTATTCCAGCCTGCTGTAGTCTCCATCCATCCCCAAATGGCCTTCACAGCTTACTGAAGATAAAATCTTACGGGCTCAAGGCCAAGAAATACATTCAATAACTTAGTGTTACCACCACCCCTAGCAATTGAGAAAACTGAGACACAAACAAGGGGAATATTTAGACCTAGGATCCTGTAGGAGGACATCAGCAGCAGAGTCAGGTGCTCTGCCTCCTTCCCTTGTCCTCATCCACACCACACTTCCCCTCTCTTCTTTCCTTCTGTGACATGAAAAAGCCAGCTCAGCCGTCCACCTCTGTGCTGTGCGACTCCAGAATATCTCGGTGACCTTTCTGATCTTAGCCTTCCAAAACCACTGAGATCAAAATAAAGTTCTACTTTTTTGGAACCAAATGGCTCTCTGTGCTGCCTTCCTCTTTTTGGGGGGAGGCAAAATTCACACAACATAAAATTAATTATTAACCATTTAAAATGTACCCCCAAAAACCCCCCCCAAAAAACGCAAGGCAGCATAGATAGCCATTCACAATGTTTTGCAACCATCACCTCTATCTAGTTCCAAAACATTTTCATCACCTCAAAAGTCTGGAACCACTAAGAAGCCAGTCCCCATTCTCCCCACCCGGTGACCCCTAGCATCCACGAATATGCTTCTGTCTCTATGGATTCACTTATTCTGGAAGTTTCATATTCATGGAATAGATGAAATATAAATTGAACCATGTGACCTTTGTGTCTGGCTTCTTTCGCTTTTCAAGTTTCACCCAACTTGTAGCATGCTTTGAGTTCTTCATTCCTTTCATGGTTGAATAATACTTCATTGTATGGAGAGACCACATTTTGTTTATCCATTCATCGGTTGATGGACATTTGGACTGTTTCCACATTTTGGCCATGGTGAATAATGCTGTTATGAACATTTATGTACAGCATTGCCCTTCTTTTGTTTTACTCATCGTTGGGGTAATAGAAAAGTGTTCTTCAGTCTCCACCTTTTGAGCTAAGGCTCTGGAAGGATGAGGCCAGACCACCCTTCTCAGGTGCTCTTCATAAGTGGATATGAAGATTACATGAGATGATACTGAAAAAATTGATAGAATAGTACTTGATACCATGTAAGTATTATTTAAGTGAGTGATAAATAAAAAAAATTCTCATCTTAGGGCTGGGGTTTCGAGAGGTGAAGTTGCTGGCCTGAGGTCAGAGCCTAACTCACACCTGATGACTCTCAAGCCTGAGCTCTTAAGCATGGAAGTCACAGGCCCATAGGCAGGAATGTTGGAATTCCCTGGAGAGGTGGCCTTTCCCATCAGAACTGTCCCTTGGTTTTCTCCTGTCCAATGCTGAGGAGGCAGTCATGGCATGTCTGGAGAGAGGCTGTCTCATAGAGAAGGGTGGGAGAGACAGATAGGTCCTACGTCTGGGAGGATGGGTGGGGAGTGGGGGCTTCCAAACAGCCAAATGCCCTCCTCCACTGTCCTGTTCCATTCGTCTCTGCCTCAACTCAAGGCAGGCACATTCCTTGCTGGACTTCAGTGCTCAGGAGAAGAGAGGCTGGGGACTAGGTGGGGATGAGGGGCTTACTGAATCTCAGATTATGGGTCCTCAGGGAGCCTGGGCTACATCTTCACAACTGAGGGAAGGGGACTTGCTTGAGGTCACACATGGAGCTAAAGAAGATTCTTTTTCTTCCTGGTGGGGGCCACAAAAAGCAAGGTTTAGGCTCGACTGGAGGAGGTGGCCCAAAGGAGAGTTGTGAAAGCTACGCCACTACTTTAGAAGAAAAACAGGGTGCTTCTCCTTCTGCCGAAGGTTCTGGCTTGTGATTGTGCTGTGTGGAACTGAGATTGTTCAGGAAAAGTTGATGAAACAGTCAAGGGATTCTCCAAAAGGAATGAGATTAAGATGCTCGAATCAGTCTCATGGGGAGTCAATGAGCGGAGGGTCGATCAGGGATGAAACAAAGGTTGTAGGAGGAGGAGACATCTTCTTCATCCATCTTTCTCTCCCTCCCCTCCCTCTGCTGACAGTGGCCCACCACGCAAGATAAGAGTGGGGCGGACTGGGTGGCATTCTTCTATATTCATGATAATCTGTTTTGGCCATAAAAAAGGGAAGGAGGGAGTTTAGAATGGGAAGGTTGCAAAGAGAATAAACTCCAAAAGGTGACTCTACCTGGTGAAGCTGACTTGGACATCTTCAAGGATTAACTGAGAATAAGACAGAAATAGGAATAATGAAACTTAATCCAAGAGAGAGGCAGATAGATAGAGACAGAGAGAGTCTGAGAGACAGAAAAACTTAGAGAGACATGAAGACAGGAAGAGAGAGACACAGGCAAAGGAACAAACAGAAACAGAGACATATACAGAGTCAAAGACAGAAAGGGATGGAGAAACAGAAACAATTAGAAAGAGAGAGAGAGAGAGGACACAGGAGAAACAGAAAAGCAGCATGCGGTAGGCATGAAGAGAGACAGAGAGACAGAAACAAAGACAAAGGAATAGGAACAGAAAGACTGAGTCAGATGTGGAGAGATGGAGATAGAGACAGAGAAACACAGAACAGAAAGACGAAAGGAGAATAATCATGAGACTCTCAGTCATAGAGAAAGACAAAGAGATGCAGAAACAGATGATCAGGATAGTTCAAGCAAGAGATGAAGAAATAATGAGAGAGGGGAAAATCAAAACAAATATAAACGCACCTAAAGAGTTGCACAAAATTCAGAGGTAAAGACACCAGCTTCTTGCGCCCACCTCAACTCACACTGGCTTAAGCAAAGACAAGAGAACGTGTTTGTTCATTCATTCTTGTGATAGGCAGAATTCTAAGGTGGCCCCCTCAGATCTCCCTCCCTAATCCCCAGGACTGTGAATATGGCAAAACATCATGCCAGTGATTACGTGATGTTACATAGCAAAAGGGATTCTGTCGATGTAATGAAAGCACTAATCAGTTGACTTTTAACCAAAAGGGAGGTTATTCAAGTGAGCCTAATCTAATCATGTGATCCCTTTAAAAGTGGAGGCTTCTTCAGCTCATCACAGAAGGGAAAGCCAGAGAGATTCAAGGTAGAAGTATTTGACAGGCTGTTGCTGGTTTGAAGATGGACGGGGCCACATGCAAGGCTGGAGAGTGGCCTCTAGGAGCTGAAAGTGCCAGGGAAACAGGGTCCTCAGTCCTATAACCACAAAGAAACAAATTCCACAACAACCTGAATGAGCCTGGAAGCAAATTCTTCCCCAGATCCTCCAGATAAGAGCCCAGCCCACACCTTGATTTTGGCCTTGAAAGGGGACTTCCAATCCATGGATCTGGGAGAGAATAAATGGGCATTTCTTAGACCACTGAGTTTGTGGTAATGATATTCTTATGCAACAATAGAAGATAAACACGACTCTCTAACTGCGTGAGCATCAGGCTGAGTTCTGACTTGGGGTCCGCTCCGATCACTGATTCTTCCACTGCTGCCTAGGACTTCTACCCATATAAGCTTTGTCAAGGCCATTCATTTGAGAGAAGTGCAAGGAGAATCACGGTACAAACGCCTTTGCTCACTAGCCCAAAACACCACCCACAGATCCTTTAAGAAAAGGAAGGAGTAACAGAGTTACAAAAAGCCTTGCTTTGGGCAGCAATGAGATGGAAGGTGACTAGACTAAGAATCATGGAATATAATACCTGTGTCTGTAAGAAGGGGCTAGGTTATGCTGCTGTAACAAAGAAGTCCAAAATCTTAAAGGCTTTTAAACACAAAGACCTACTTCTCTTATACTACATGTCTGGTGTGGGTCACCCAGGAGCTATGCTCATTGTTGCCATCCAGGGCCATAAACGGATGGAGGCTCCATGTCCACATGACCTCCATGACACCATGGCAAGGGAAAGAGTGTGTCATATTCAGTGTTGGCTCTTGAAGCTTCTTCCAGGTTGTGACACCTGTTACTCCCACTCACATTTCACTGGCCAAAGTCTCACAAACTTGCCTAATTTCAAAGGGTCTGGGTAAGTGCCACCCTATCCTATGCCTGCATGGAGGAGAGCCAAAAGCATTTGGTGACCAGTGTTGGTGGCTACACCTCTTTCTTGCCTTCCTCATCTTCCTCCTATTTTAGGACCTCTCTGGTTTCCAGGGCTGCTTGCTTCTGGGGCCCCGGCTTGTGGCCTTTCTGGGGAATCCCTATACAATCCCAGTAAGGATTCCCTGATAACCTTCTTGGTCATGAGATGACGACAAGGCTGGAGAGTGGGCTGAGAGAGGGATGGGGGTTCATTTGAGGTGCTGATCTTCTATCTCTAGAATCGGTGTAACTCAGTGGTCAGGAGCCACTAGAATGTTATTTCAAAGGGGTAGGGATTTCTGTTAATTCATTTATTATAGTATCTTACACAATAGAGCAGGCGCTCAATACACTAGCAGTAACTCAGTAAATATGTGTCGAATGAAGCCAAGCTTCCTGGATTCAAATTCCAGCTGTGCCATTGACTAGCTGTGTGCCTTTGGGCAGATTACTGAACCTGTCCGAGTTCCCACAGCTCTTTGATGAACCATGGCTTGTACTGTCTTCCTTTCCTTCCCTGTCTCACTCCTCCACTCTCTTCTTCGTGCTTCAAGGGATGACTGCTCCCATCTCTCCCCAAATCATTTGTGCTCAACTTTCTTGTTTCAGGATCTACTTCCAGGGAAACCCAACCTGAAAGTATATTACTTCTCAGAGGAGACATGGGAAATCGGGGTGCAGTCCAATATCCTTCAGTAGCAGCGTCTAAGTCCCAGATGCAATTGGACCTTGTATTACTTATCTATGGCTGCATAACAAGTTGCTCCAAACTTACGGTTTTAAAATAATAATAGCAATTCATTGTCTTTCACGGTTTCTGCGGGTCAGGAATTTACACAGGGCACAGAAGGGATGTCTTTTCTCTGCTCCATGATGTCTGGGGACTCAGCTGGAAGACACAATGGTTATGGGGCTGAAATTATCTGAAGTCTTGTATTCAGATTTCTAGTGTTTGATGGTGGCCATCTGCTGGGGATCAATCTGGGGTTGTCAGTTGGAACATTCAAATATGGCCTCTTCATGTGTCTTGGGCTTCCTCATAATGTGGTACCTGGATTCTAAGGGCAAGTGTCCTGAAAGAGCTAAATAGAGTAAAAGCCAGTACTGCCTTTATACGATCCTGACTTAGAAGTCACGTAGCGCCACCTCTACTACATCCTATTGGCCGAGGCTGTTACAAAGTTCTGCTACAACGTTACCCAGATTTAAGGAGAGGGAATAGAGATGACATCTCAGTGGTGGGACGTCAGTGTCACATTGTAAGAAGAGTGTATGGAAATTCTAAATTAAGTTTTTTTGAGCCCAAAATAATATGAGCCCCTGGAAGATATCAAAAGATATGTTCTCTTCCTTATAAAAAGATATTAAATTAATTAGGCTTATTTGATACATTAAGTTTTCATGGGAAACACTGTCAAGCAAAGGTGATATTTAACCTTTATGTTATATTTTGATTTATGTCATTAATATGTGTTCCAAAAATTACATGAAATTCCTAGAAATGTGTTACATTCTAGTATAATATTATCAGTCATAATTGTAGTTATTGTTTTATGAAGTGTGGTATTCCACAAAAATAACTAAATTTCCTTGTCAAATGAATCATTATTATAATGAACTCTCACCTTATTTTTAACCATGGCCATTTTCCTTCTTGTCACCCACTGATAGTTAATTGTTTTCTAACAGCGTTTACAAGCCGCTGAATCGCTGCTTTGCTGCTGTTTCACTAGGGACAGCTTCTTGTGCAGCTCAGGGTGCAATGGTTGACTTTATAGGTACTTCTGGCTCTCCAGAAACCTGGTGCACCCGGATTGTGTAGAAACTGTGACCTGGGCCTGAGTTTTTCATCAAACTGCACCCTGTGCAGTTCTCTCAGTACAGATTTTGATGTAAAGTCTGTGTTATCTAAGTACAGCTACTCCTGCTCACTTTTGTTTTCCATTTTCTTTTTTTTTTTTTCCTTTTTGTCTTTTTTCGTGACCGGTAATGGGATCGCAACCCTCAGTGTCGCGCCCGTACCGCGACCGGCAACAGGATCGCAACCCTCGGTGTCGTGCCCGCACTGCGCTCAACCAGTGAGCAGACCGGTCTGTATATGGGATCCGAACCCTCGGTGGGAGCGCCACCATGCTCCCAAGTGCCACACTCTACCGAGTGCGCCACCGGGCCGGCCCATTGTTTTCCATTTTCATGGAATATCTTTTTCCATCCCTTCACTTTCAGTCAATGTGTGTCTTTGTAGGTAAGGCATGTTTTTTGTAGACAACATAGGAATGGGTCATATTTTTTAAATTCATTTAATGGGGGAGAGGTGGGTATTAAATAAATGGGAAAAATAAATAAATAAAAATTCATTTAGTCAATGTCTTTTAATTGGGCATTTAATTCATTTACATTCAAGGTGATTGTTGATATGTGAGGTCTTACTCTTGTCATTTTGTTGTTGTTTTCTGATTGTTTTGTGTTTCTTTTGTTTCTTTCTTCCTCTTAGTGTTTGTCCTTGCAGTTTGGTGGTTTTCTGTATTGATATGGTTTGATTCCTTTTTCTTTCTAATTTGTGTATCTACTCTACCAGTAAGTTTTATGTTTTCAGATGTTTTTATGATGGTTGTTGTTCTTTCTCTTCTAGATATAGGACTCCCTTAAGCATTTCTTGTGAAGCCAGTAGGTGGTGATAATTCCCTTAAATTTTGCCTGTCTGAGAAAGACTATTTCTCCTTCATTTTTGAAGGATAGCTTTGTTGGGTATAATATTTGTGGCTGGCAGGTTTTTTTCTTTCAGTACTCTGAATATATCATTTCCTTCTCTCCTGGCCTTCAGGGTTTCTGCTGAGAAGTCTGCTGTTAGTTAGGCTAATCTGGATTCCCTTATAAGTGACTTGATGGTTTTCTCTTACTGTGTTTAGAATTCTCTCTTTGTGTTTAACTTTTGACAGTTTGACTACAATGTGTCTTGGCTACCACCTTTTTGGTGGTGAATCTCTTTGGGAACCTTTAAGCTTGGTGGATTTAGATGTTCATGTGTTTCCCAAAATTAGGGGAGTTTTATTAAATAGGTATTCAATAATTTTTTGTTTTCTTCTTCTACTGAAATGCCCATAATTCAAATATTTGTTCTCTTCATAGTATCCCATAAATCTTACAGGGTTTGCCCATTTTTAAAATTATTTTTTCTTTTTTTTTCTCTCTCTTTTTAAATTTTTTTTTTGTCTTCCTGAGTTGCTATCTTCAAGATCAAAAATTCTTTCCTCTGCATGATCTAGTCTGTTGTTGAGATTCTAGAATGTGGTTTTTTTTTATTGTATTCAATGAATTTTTCAATTTCAAAATATCTGTTTTTCTTTGTTTTTTATAATGTTTATCTCTGTTAAATTTTTGTTCAGATGAGAAATTGTCTTTCTGTTTTCAATGAATTATTCATTTGTATTCTCTTGTATCTCTGTGAGTTTCCTTTAGGTTATCAACTTGAATTTCTTTCCATCAAGTCAGCAATTTCTGATTCTTGGGATCAATTACTAAAGCATTAGTGGGTTTCTTTGGTGGTGTTATGTTTCCTTGTTTTTTCATGTTTCTTGTTTCTTTACATTGATATTTGTGCATCTGCTGGAACAACCACCTCTTTGAATTTTGTAGAGTGGCTCGCTTGCATGGGGAAGGTCTCTCATCTGCTCCTATGCTTTTGCATGTTGATTGGGTAGGGTACAATGGCTTTGCTCTGGATGGATGCAGTATTATAGACTCTGGGTAGTTTCTTCAGCTATAATCCTCTTTCGCTATGTTTGCAAGTGACTCAGTGGCCTGTGCGTGGGAGATCTGTGGCAGTGGTTACACAGCTTTGCTGGGGGTGGGCTTTTCTTGTTGATTCTCAGGCTGGGAGTGTGTGCATGCTTACTGTGAATCAGTTGTGCTGGGAGCTGGATCACTGAGGAGGGGGTTGCTGAATTGATTTTCTGGTTGTGGGTGTGAGCATTGGCGTGTCAGGGATTCTGGGGCTGGTTTGCCAGTGGCAGGGTCACTGACCTGATGCTCTGACTGGGACAGGCCTGCCAGGGGCACATCAACCAGGCTGTTTCTCACATGGATTCATGTGTGTGTACTTGCTCAAAGACTCATGGGCAGGTCCACCAGGAGCATGACAACTGTGCTGTTGAGTCTGGGGCATGGGCATGCTTTGGCTTGGGTAGCTGGGAGCAGGTCTGCTGGAACCTGTTCCATTCTGCCACTTCTTGGGGCCAGGTGGGAGGTCAAGCTTCTTTTGGTGGTTTGGGAGCATACCTGCCAAGTGAGCAGCTGCTGAATCACTTCTCAGGCAGTTGGAGAGGCTACTAGGTGGGAATGTAGAGAGGAAATACGACAAGCCACTTCTCAGATGGTGGTCGAGGTTGCTTGACTGGCCGTCAGAGAAGGGGGCTCCAGCAGCCACTCCTTGGGTGGTGGGCAAGTTTGCTAGGTGGGGCTACAGATGGGGGCTCAGCCAGTGGGTTCTCTGGTGATGGGCAATGCTGTGATGCAGGCCTAAAGAAAGGAGATACAGCCACCCAATTTTTGGGTGGTGGATGAGACTATTAGGCAGGACTATTGAGAACAAGACCACTTTGCCACTTTTCTGGGAGGGCACATGATGGAGTTTGGATGTGTTGTCCTCACCAACACTCATGTGGAAATTTGATCTCCAATGTGGCAGTGTTGGAAACTGATTGAGTCATGGGGGCGGATCCCTCATGAACGGATTAATGCTCTCCCTGGGGGAGGAGGGATTAATGAGTGAGTTACTTCACTATTAGTTCCCATGAGAGCTGGTTGTTTCTGGTTGTTTAAAAGATCCTGGTTCTTCCCCTCTCTCTCTTGCTTCCTCTTGCCATGTGATCTGCTTGTACCCGCCGGCTGCTGCCACTTTCCGCCATGAGTAGAAGCAGCCTGAGGCCTGTGCCAGATGCAGCTGTCTCAGAATTGTAAGCCAAATAAGCCTCTGTTCTTTATAAATTACCGAGTTTCAGGTATTTCTGTTATAGCAACACAAACGGACTAATATAGCACAGATGCACTTTAGTTCCACCAGCTTGGGGTGTGTTTGTTAGGGTGGAGACCCATGAGCTGTTTTCATGGGGTAGGAGCCTGGGTGCACAGACTAAGCTGACTGGTAGGGAAAATGATAGGGGGTCTGCATGTCTGATCTCTGGCTGGGAACATGGGGGTGGACAAATTTGGCAGGCCTGAAATTAGCTTCCCCAGCATACAGAACTGGAGTCACTACCACTCTTTGGTTCAGGCCTCAAGCCGCTAGGATCAGGGCATTGTAGCCTCTCCTGTGAGGGAGCACAGTGGCTACTGGTCCCAGGGCAGTGTCTCCCACAGTGGTTCTGGTTTAAGATAGCACTGCACTGCGTCAGCTTGGGTCATGAGGGTGGAGCAATGCAGTGTTTGTGTTCTAGGCAGCTCCCTACACTTGGCTCTGGGCTTTCAAGGGCTCATGGAATCCTCATGAAATAGGAACTGCAGGCCTCTGTGGTGAGAATGGGGTTGGTGTGGAGCATCTGCCTACTTTTTCCCTGCACAGGAAAGTCCCTCCTGTGCCGATCCTCATGGTGGTGACTTGGCATCTGGGGCTGCGTGTCCCTCTTTCCTCTTACACTGCCATCTTGGGCTTTCGTGCTCCACAGGGACTTCATCAGTCTCCTGCTTCACTCCTATGTTCTCCCACAGATGCTCCTATCAATACTTAGCTCTCTATTTGTTGGCCTGGTCCTTTTCTGTGGGAGGAACATGCCCTGGACACCTCTAGTCTGCCATCTGTCCCGCCACAATTCATCCTTCTTCTTGACTTCTCATGTATGATTTCTCCTTGCATCAGTGCCTGCTGTGCTCTGCACATAGTGGGTGATGCGGGCTGAAGTCCAGCCTACTGCTCCACTGGCAATTTTGTAATTTACCTCGCCAGGGAGTACGAGGTTTTATAATTTATTCATCCAAAGAGGCACTTGCTATAATTTGTTTGTCCAAGAGAGTCTTTACTTCACTTTTGAAAGATATCTTTGCAGGGTACAGAATTCTAGGTTGATGGGTTTTTATCTCTCAACACTTTCAATATTTTGCTTCACTCTCTTGCTTGCACAATTTCTGAGAATTTGAATGCATTTCTTATTTTTCTCCTCTGCAGCAAGATGTTTTTGTCCTTTGGCTTCTTTCAGGATTTTCGTGGGGGAATGGAGAGGTAAGTACTGGACTCTTCCTAACATAGGCACGTGAAGTCTCAAGCAATTAATTGGAAAATAAAGGTGTCGTGCTGCTATGAACTGAGTGTTTGTGTCTCCCTCCCCAAATTCATATGCTGAAGTCATAACCTCCAACGTGATGTGTCTGAGGAGGGAGTTAAAGTATAAAGCTCTCCAAACTGAGCTGTTACTTTGAGACTGAAGAAGCAAGCAGCAAGTCCATGCAGTACACAAAGATATTTCTTACAGGGTAACTTACATACAGGAAAGTTGCACACAGGGAAGAATCCGATGTCTACAGTGGATGAGAGCTCTAGCTCTCTAGGGTTAGGCAATGTTTATATAGCAAAAGGTCTGTTACTAAAAGTAATTTCAAATGAACATCATATGAAATTAAGTTGATAACATCAGCCATAAGGTGTCTTGAAATCCATGAGGCAGGGGGTCGTGTGACATTAGTGTGCAGATTGCTGACACCACTTGCTGTCATAAGTCATTTACTCCCTGAAACCTATGTTTTCTTTACATTCGGTCTAATGTTAATCTATACCTGGTCAGTAAAACAAAGGAATGAGGTTAAACAGGAGCCAACATGGTGGTCAGGGCACAAGATGGCATTAGTTTTGTTCACCTTCTAACAGATGGTACTAGAAGGTGGGCCTTTGGAAAGTAGTTAGGTTTAGATGAAGTCATGAGGGAAGAGCCCCCATGATGGGATTAGTGTCCTTATAAGAAGAGTGAGAGACACCAGACTCCTTCTCTTCACCATATGAGAACACAACGAGAAGGAGGCTGTCTGCAGGCCAGGAAGTGGGCCCTCACCAAGTACTGAATCTGCTGACACCTTGATCATGGACTTCCCAGCCTCTGGAACTGTGATACCATGCTCATACCCCAATCTGGTGAATCGGGTCATGCAGGTGCAATTTAGCTGCACCCAACAGGCACATTTGTTTGCATGTTGATGATCAAGTGTCCACCTCTGTCATAGCTACACAGTTTATCTAGTCTCAGCCATTTAGTATTTGGTATAGCTTTACAGTTTACATGGCTCAGGATATGAGAACAAAACAGTGCAGAATGGCTATTCTAGGCACAGCTCACCTAGGCTCACCTGCATCCATAGAGATATTTGGGATATCATGGTACAGGCCATGAAAACCTCATGTCATCTGAAAGCCTCAGTGTTCCTAGGAGCTCCTAAAACTGTACTGGGTCTCAGAATCTACCTCCAGCTTCCCCCCTGTGGTTCCCTCTGTGACGTATGAGGTAGATGTGACACATAACAATATGATGGATAAGATGACAGCCAGCCAGCACATGGCAGGCATGTTCTGAATGTGCATCCGCAATAACTGGATGCTGTCCCAGTGGAACACATGGTTAACTTCTATATGCTTACGTGATGGTCTTTGTGAAGTTTACGGCTGTGGCAAGTTGAGCTCTTGGGGAGGCAGATTCTCAGGATGTTTGTTAGGGAGTGCTGTTCGGATCAACAGCTGTGGAAGGGAGAGGAGGGAGTGGGAATGGATGGAGGGAGAATTAAGCTGTGGTGCAGGCACGACACTAGCCTCTGCCAACTCCATGGGGAGCTCTGGAGCAAATACAGCTCATCAGAATCTTCCGTCACTGGGCTGAATTAGCAGCCTGTACACCTCCACCTCTATCAGTCATTGAAAGTGGGCTGCCCTTGAGACAGCATGACCTTGGGTGAGGCGGCTCTTGCTTTTCCTTTTTTTAAACAAAAATTTTTACTAGAAAATTTTATTCAACACAATATTTTCCAGCAAAAAGACAGTAAAAAGGAAGAGTTGGCATATGCTGCTGCTACAGAAACAAACAAAATGCTGCAAAAGGATAAAAAATAAGTGTGACTTGCTGATTCTATTTTCCTGCCCTGAAAACTAGACACAGCTGGCATTACCTCTAAAATAAAGGGAAACAAGGCTGGGACTGAAATAAAACTATACACCCGACAAAAAGTAACTGCCTTCAAGTGGCAAATTGTACATGTTCATTCATAAAATACACAATTCCATTTTTCCTTCTTTCTCTTTCTGTCTCTCATTCTCTCTTGGTCTTTAAAAAACCATTTTATAAAATCAATAGCTTACTAACCACTGTTGAGCATGCCCTCCTTGCTAAAAGGCACTCCTTTTTGGTTGAGCAGGTGAACCCTGGGGGAGCTGACAGCTGGAGACTTTCTGCTGACGACACACTCTTAGCAACTGGGTCAACAATTCTGCCTTGAAGGACGATGGGGGTGACACAGCTTGTCCAACACAATGGGCCCCAGCAAACCCCACATCTATGGGATAAATATTATTATGCAGCATTTTACATTGGTTTAAATGTCTCTGATCCTAAATTAGCTCTTTGCTTTACTTCTGTACAACTGCAGCGTCCACTAAAGTATTTTTCCCCAAAGAGAAGGGCCTAAAAAATGCCTTACACTAATTATTAATCAGAAAACTGCTGGCTTCCTTAAAATAGCAGTTTGGAACTCTCCTCTAGTCATTTAAGTTTAAAAATAATTGGGTCCTTAAAAATAAATGTTCAGACAATAACTTGTGTATGAATGTTTACAAAAGCATTATTCACAATAGTCAAAAGGTGTAAACAAACCAAGTGTCCATCACTGGATAAGTGATAAACAAAAGGTGGTATATAGCATAATGAAATGTTATCAGGCCATAAAAGGGAATGGAGCACTGACAGATGCTGCAACATTCAAACATGCTGATAACATTATGTTAGTGAGAAAAGCCAGACACAAAAGATCACATGTTGTATGATTTCATTTATGTGAATGGAGCACTGACAGATGCTGCAACATTCAAACATGCTGATAACGTTATGTTAGTGAGAAAAGCCAGACACAAAAGATCACATGTTGTATGATTTCATTTATGTGAAATGTCCAGAATAGGCAAATTCATAGAGACAGAAAGATTAGTGACCCCTCGAGGCTGGGGGGAGGGGTGTGTGTGTGACTGCTTAATGGCTTCAGGGTTCCTGTTTGGGGTGGTGAAAAAGTTCTGGAGCTAGATAGTGGGGATAGTTGTACAACATCGTGAATATACTTAATGCCACCGAATTGTCCAGCTTTAAGTGGTTAAAATGGTAAATTTATGTGTATTTTACCACAATAAAAATAAATCATATTAAAAAATTATTGAGTCTTATCGCAGTTACAGAATTCAGCTGCTCCTTCCCCGCTCACCTGCCAGCCTCTCCCTCCCTCTCTTCCCTGCTAAGGTGGTCAGCCAAAAAGCCCCTCTTACTTCGGGGAGGGCAGATGCCACCGAGAGAGAGATGAGAAAGGAAGAAAAAAGAGGGGTGGGAAGAAAGAGAAAAAGAAATAGGGAGTGAGTTAAACAACAGCAGAGAGTGAGCGAGCTGGGCAAAGAGAGAGACACACGAGAGAGAGAGA